>NC_034434.1:1345256-1392655 GCF_002078875.1 Numida meleagris | reverse complement strand
GCCCGCAGGAGGAGGGGAGGCTCTGGGGTGGGGGTGCATGGCTGCTCCTGCTCTGTCCCTACTGTGGGGAGATGCAACATAAAGGAGGGTGAAGCGGCGCTGGGTGTGCACACACGAGCATGGCGGCACTGCCCGGGGGAGCAGGGAACGCTGCGGGGATGTTCTGCTGAAGAATGCTGCAGGGTCGATGGTGTCAGGGATTGAAGTGCTCATGGGCGATGAAGAGATGCAAAGAGAAATAAATGTTTGTTTTCCTTCTGTTCCTTCATCCCAGGAGCCCTCGCATCCTCCAGCACTGGTACCAGGCTCTGAGGGCTGGATACCAGGGTAGGGATGGGAGGGTGGGCGTGAGCAGGGCTGGCCACGGAAACTCCACAAAACCCTGTGCTCCATGCAGGCCTGAGACTTACTGAGGGCTCTGCTGCCGTGGGTGGGGGCCTTGGCATGTGCCCCTGCTCGGGGCTGGGCAGGGGATCAGCCCCACAGCCCCAGTTTGCACCCTCTGAGGATGAGCCCAGGCGTTCGTGGCCATGCTGGGTGCCAGGGCTCGGCCACGCTGGGGACGCTGGCCACCAGCCACGTCCAAGAGCGCTGTCAGCCTGGCTCTGCTCAGCACCCAGCTGCGTGCGGAGGGATGCTGGCCAAGAACGGCCCTTAAGTGTCAGGCAAGTTCAAGCTGCAAATTATTTATTAAAACCAGATGTGCTCGCTCAAAGCTGCCACGAGGAATTTCAGGGCGCTCCAGCCCTGGGAGGGCCAGCGCCGAGATCCCTGCCCTTCCACTGCAGGGGCGAGATGAAGCCGGGGCTGCCTGGGCAGGAGCGCTGCCCTGAACTCGCTGCTGCTGCTTCTTCCTCCCGGGGCACCCAGATGGGGATTGTGAGGAGTTGCAGCCATTTACCAGAAATCTGACTTTTAGAGAAAAACAATTCCTCCTTGCTCATGACTCAGGCATGAGTTAGCAGCGCCTGGACGCAGGGCTGAGAGGGAAGGCACCTGGAGGGCAGCAGAGGAGGGGATGGGAAGGATGGGAGCGGGGAGCAGTGCTCCCACCCTGCCCCATGGCCATTCCCAGTTGGAGCAGCATGGGCCCAGGGGCACACGGGCAGCCCTAGATCCTTTATTTCCACCTCACCTCACCTCGCAGCCAGAGGCACAGCCCCCTCCCTCACTGCCCCCTCTCTCATGGAGGGGTTTTGGCGTCCATCCCTTTAGTTTGGGTGCGAGTGGGCATATTTTCAGGTTAGCAGGAGCTGGGATGAGGCAATGCTGAACAATGTAGGGCTCTAGCTATGGTCTCGATGCAAAGCTGAGGCAGGCCAAGAGGGAGGACATGACCAAATCACCGTCCTGTCCCCCAGCCAACGCATGCTCACAGCTCCTGGGCTTCAGGCAGCTTCGGTCAAGCGAGGACAGGGCTGAGCTGAGCACCGTGTTTTGCTTCCTGTGAATGCAAACCAGAGCCAAGCACTGTGCAAATCCAGCACCACTGCTTGCGAGGCCGAGCCTCCATCCTGCTGCTCCCCACCACACTGTTATGTCTGTCCCAGTCCAGGCCAACCCTGGCCACTGGGAAAGGATGCTGAGCTCTGCTAAACTTCAGGCTTTACCAGCCCACCTCAGCACCAACCTGCACTGACCCAGCTGTGGAAGCGGGCTGGCACTCAGCAATTAGGAGCAACGGGAAAGGCAGCAGCAAAGGGATCCTGTGGCAAGATCCAGGGCCGGGAGCTGCAGAGCCGCAGGGGGAGCGCGGTGCTGGCAGCTCCTCACCAGGCAGCACGCGCCAGCGGCTTTTCCCGTCCTTCGTGCCCCCCACGCAGTTAATGCATGAAATGAGAGCTTTTCTCAGCCCCAGCTCCTGCCCCCCCCCCCCGGCCTGGCAGACAATAGGGTCCTTGTGGCCAAGACGCCTGGCCCTGGGCGCGAATGTGCGCGGGGAGGCCGTGCAGCGCGGTGTTTGCTTGGCCTCCTGCCCCCAGCCCTACCCAGGGCAATCGCTGCGGGGCTGCGTCGATGCTCCACGTGCACTGTGGGGTCTCGGTGCAAAGAGGCATCCGTGTGCGGCAGAAAAGTCGCCTCTGTTCTGGGTGAGAGTCCTGCTTCCACGTGCTGCAAACTCTCTCCGTTCCGGGTGGTGCCGGGTTCAAAGCAGAGCTGCTTCAGCACCCAGAAAACCTCATCCTCCAGCAGCAAACCCCAGGGAGACGCAGGCGGCGGTAGCAAACCTCACGTTGAGGCTTTGCCAGGTCACAAACATAAACCGGGACTGGCCTAGTTGGCAGAGGGAAGCTCGTCTCGTAGCACGATGCCTAACCGCTAACGTAGGAGGCGAAGCATCCAGCCGGGCAGCCCCTGGGGAAGCCTCGCTCCTGTCGGCACCGAGCTCCTCCTGCTGCATGCGTCCCGGCTCCAGGCGTGCCATGTGCACGGTGTGTACCTGGCCACCCCTGCACCGCGAGGCAGCCACCATCTCCTGCCATCCAAAATCTGGCGCTCGGGATCGAAGAGAAAAACCAATCTCAGCAGCACAGAGCCAGCCGCGCCGCTCCCGGTGTTGGGTTTCACCCGTGCTTTGCTGAAAGCTCTCTCTGACCCCGAGTGTCAGGAGGGTGATGCTGGGGCTGGGAGCAGAGGAATCCTCGCCCGGCCTGGCCCGTCCTGCAGCGCAGTGCTCCCTGCCCGGCCCCTCACCACGCAGCGTGGATCCGGGCTGCAAAGTGCGCTTCGTCCACCTAGAAGCGGACGCGGTGCCTTGGCTGCCAAGGGTTTCTTGTCCTTTTCCGTTGTCTTTTTTGCTGGTTTTTATTTTCTTTTTTTTTTTTTCCTTCCCCTTTTCTATTTGATAGTTTAAAAGCTGTTGAGACTTGGCTGGCTGAAATGAAAGGAGCTGAACTTCTCGTTGCTGCGCAGCGCGGTTATTCCAGGCCACCAGCTTTCAGCGCAGCCAGGGCAGAGCAGGAGGTGGATGCATTTTCATCAACAGACACAAAAAAAACATTTCTTCGCGGCCCAAACATACACAGCCCATAAAGGCAGCCACTACTCTAGCAGAAATGAGGGACAAACTCCACTCTGATGTTTTCCTCCATCTTCCAGAGCTAGGTTGACATCCATAATTAAATAGGACTCCGTGATTTTCAGCAAATCCCTCTTCTGATGCAGAGATCCCAAGGGTCTGAGCTGCTGAGCACCACCTCCTCCATCCTCACCTTCTCCCAGCACCCTGCAAAGACCTCGTGCCAACACTACGAAGAGCAACAGAGGGAGAGCCGAGCAATTCAGTTTCTTAAAACTTATTTTAATATCCATGTCTCATCTGTTGGGTAGAGCCAAAACAGTCTGGCCTGGTTTAAGTTACAAATTCTTCATACACTTTTCTTTAAGGAAATGAACAGTGTGGCAATAGGGTCTGTTATTGGAAGTGAAACCCGTATTAACGAGGAAGGCGTGGCAGATAGAATTCTACCAGGGTTCTTCACTGCTTTCAGCCCCAGAAAAGGCTAACGCTGTCCCCAGGCCCCCGAACGGGTGTCACACAGCAGGAATAAACGCATCTGACACAAAACTCATCACACCCACGGAGATAGCACGCACCGGATGGCCAAGAAACAACGGGGCTGGGAGATGGAAAAACCCTGTTAGAATTCTCCCCGATGCGGGCAGGCACCAAATCCTCCATGTCAGCCACCAGGACGAAGCCTCAACCCTGATCTTGCCCGACAGCCACGTGGAATCGCTGCTTGCTGAACAGTTCATTTCAGGAACGGAGCAGCAAGGATAAAAGGGCTACGAGATTATGGCCGAGTATTTAGAGATGCAGCATTTCTTTTGTTTCAGATCCTACCGTTTAAAGACCAACCTAACGCAGCCGTGATAAAAATCAAAGCACGGTTCCGTGCTTCCCTGATCCATTTTTATAATTCAGTTAAACACGAGATCCTGAACAGGTAACGCGTGTTTCCAGAGGATGGCTTCCAGCAAGGCAGGCAAGCGAGAGTTCTCTTAGCAAGTGCATGACTGGAGAACACTGCTTGCCACAAGAACACCTTGCAGGAACCGAGTGCCCCCAGCCAGCCTACGTGCTGCTGGAGCTGCAGGAAGGAGCCAGAGGTGCCACGCAATCTGGGTATCGGGATAGGAAGCATGCGTGGGATCACCTGTCCTTTAAACAAGGCCCTGGGGTGGCAGCAGGGGCACTGCCTCTCTCCCAAGAAAAACTCTGCTCTTGGACACTGCATCTTTAAATTTTTCTGGCTAGGGATTCCTGCCACATGTTAGGAACGCTCCAAGCTGGCTGCCACATGTTCAAGCGCTGCGCTTTGTGTGTGTGTGTTTTCAGTCCTCCTTCAGTGCAGGGGGAAAGGGGGCACGGTGGGGACAAGAGGCTGACGCTTCCCAGCAGGCAGATTCCAGCTGGAGGTGCAAGCCCCCTCCAGGCAGATTACAGAAGGGCGACAAAAATAATTAGGGTATTTGTCCCCTTCTAGAACATTATCTCCTTCCCCTCCGTTGGCGAGCTGGTGCAGCGACGGCAGCAAGTTAGAAGTCAGCAAGTTTTAAAAAGGGAAATGCTAAGGGAGAGAGGAAGCTTTCCTGCCTAGTCACCTCACTGAGAAGAACAAGACAAGCCTTCTTTCTTCAGCTCTGGGTTTTCATAACACGAATGAGATACGTACAGCACTGCGTGAGCACAGATTACGCCTGCCATCAGCTGAGCTGTGCTCCAATTCTTTCCTGTTCGCTGCCTGCCCTTCTCAACAGTCAACAGAGATCATGGTCACAAGAGCAGGGAGCACGTCATGAGCGTGTCAGGGCGTGTTTCCAAAAAAGAACAGCACTTCAAATAAATTAAAAAGGTGCAACCGTTGTGAGAGCGATGAAGCAGCAGCCGAAAACCTGGTGGCAGTCTGAACTGTAATCCGCTCCGATCACAGGAGATCCGTGCAGGCCTGCCTCCGAGCTTCAGCGCTCTCCTGAGAAGCTGAATTGTTTGTTAGAGGCCACCCCGAGGGAGCAGAAAGCTGCACCACCTGCAGAACGCCACGAACCTGCTAATACGGGTTTCACTTTGAGACCAGAAAACTGTTTTCTTCCAAAAAATTGTTATTTTTTTTAAAAAACTGAAATTAATTAGGGGTAAAACACTAACGCTAGTGCCATGAACAGGCAGGATCAACTTTTTTCCCCTCCAAAGGGCAAAGAGTCATATACCATCCCCAGCTGAACCTTGGTGCTTCGAGCTTTTCAGGAGATGTTACCTAAACTTTATTAAAAGAAAAAGAACAATGTTTAAATATCAACACTGGACTCGACCAGTCTTTTTCCAAAGTCCACATTCTTCATATGAAGCACACACGGCGTCCTGGATTCCCCAAGGCTGCATGTTCAGAAGTTCACAGTACGTGGAACCATGTCTTTTTTTTTTTTTTTTTTTTTGATTTTTTGATTTTTTGATTTTCTTGAGTTTCCCCTCCTTGTTCAGAGCAGCCACACTTTGTGGTCATTGGCTGGACAAACCCTCAAGCCACCTCCTTATCCACATGGCTTGGCCTAGATGCTGAAGGTTTTCTTGATGAGAATAGATGTTGTCATGCTCTATGGATGGAAAAAAGCAAGAGAAAAAAAGCACCTGGTACAGGTTTCTCAAGACCCCTTGCGGATTCCTCTATTCCAAAGCTGTTTCTGAAAGTCTTTTCGCCGGTTTCTCAAGCAGTTTTTTGGCCTAGTACTCTGTGTCAGTTTGAAGAGCTGTTATTGGATGATCCAGAGGTTGATGCAATCGCAGCTCCAGCTGGGCTGCTTGTGGATACAGATTTGCGGATGTGAGGCAGCAAGTATGGGTCACAGGCCAGCTGCTGGACATCTATCCGATCCTCCTTTCGGTAGGCCAAACAACGCCTGATAAATGCCTGCAGATACCCCCCCCCCCCAAGGCAAAAGGAGAATTAGTAGACTGACAGGAGCAGGAAGCCTTCTTTGATAGATCTAAGTTTTCGGGAGCTGGGCCAATCTGACAACCCAGCGTTGAAATTCCTCCCCCAGCGACTGCACAGACGGCCCAGCTGCTGTGCCAGAAGCACAGCTTTTATCAGGAGAAAGCAAAGGTAGAGAGACATGCTGTACTGCACTCAACCCCAAGGCTGACAGCGACAACGATGCAAAGCCACGGAGCTCTCCGCAGGAGGCAAGCGTTGAACACAAACTCCTTGCTAGTTTAGGAATGCAGAGAGAAAGGAGCCACTGGTGCTGGATGCTGAACAGCAATTGCAATGTGACCCAGCAGTGCTGAGGACTTACCTTTGCTTCTGGCGTGACTACTGGCTTTGGAGGGAACTGCACCTCGGTAGCTTTCAGAATTGTGTTCTCCTGCAGAATATCTTGTTGTGATTGGTTGTGGCCAAAGGGCTACCAGAAAAAAAAATAAACCAAACGATAGTAGTTAAAGACTGATGACAGGCCTTAAAAAGAAAAAAAAACATCCCATAGGGCTACTGTTAATCATCACTCGACATCAGCATTTTTCCAGGCGAGAAGCCCACGAATGCTGTGAAGGTGCCTGTAGATTCCAGCCAGATGAACATCTGACACGCTGCTCCTGCTCTTGAACTGAAGGGACAGCAAGCTGGAACGTGTCCGGGGTGTCTCCAGCTCAGACAGGAAGGATCTCCATGTGCTTACAGACCTCATAGGTCAGCTTCACCCATCTGAGCTGCCAGGAGATTCACCTCCTTCAACCCCTGCTGGGCTGGTTCCACTGTTTGTCTGACTGACACCACAGTGTTTCTATCAGCCCAGGCTTTCACAATTCCTGGTTACCACGGGCTTGTAAACACGAGAGCTGATGGAATCCTTTTCCAACCAACTTCTCCTGTTGTCATAAAAACGTTAAGATTGCCTTTTCTCAGAACAAATCACCTCTTCCTGAAATAGACTCTTCCCTTCCAAAAGGCATTCTAAAAGCATTCGGAGTAGGTCTTGATATCTACTTTTTATTTTAAAACACTCGCAGCTGTTGAGCAATATCAGGCCTGACAAAGACTTAGCACTCAAAGAATAACATCAGAACACTGAAAGCATGATAAAGCAATGCCCAAAGCAAGAATGTCGGTTGCCTGGCCCTGAATGACACACTCATCTCGCCCATTATGATCTCATTGGAAATATGACCAGCAAAAAGATGTTCTGAAGAATGCTGATTCTGAAATTATTGCCACGTAGAGCAAAACACAACCTAGCAAATGATCCTCCCTCCATTAACATGGGCTCTGTCTTGGAGGTGGTGGCAAGGAGACGAGGCAGAAGCACCTTCTAGTCTGGCAAAGAGAAGGAAGCAGAAGCCAGGGCTGCCTCCAAAAGGTTTGGGAATCACTGCTTGGAAAGGAGTTACGTGCTCTCTTACCTTTCTGCCATAGAGACACTGATAGAAGATGACTCCTACTGACCAGACATCAACTTTATTTGAAATCTTTGGAGGTTCCTTCCCAACTACGAAACATTCTGGTGGCAAATACCTGATTAAGGAGAATGGACAACAGGTTATGAGTGTAATCTTCAAATACTTTCCAGTCATTTTCTTTAGAAAAGATGGAAGACGCTTCTGCGATCGCATGTTGGCTTGGGATTCAAAGAACCCAGCTTTGTTCCTGTGCATCTAAGATCACCATTGCATACCACTGCATTTCTTGAAAACCACAATCCCAAGGTCTCTCTAGACATCGATGGTCTGAGTCAGTCAGCACAGTCAGCATCCTTTCAACAGAAGCACACAAAATAACCTTGTTTTCTTTCATCTTCCAAACTGGTATTTGTTGTCAAAAGGGCTCGGCCAACAGTTTCACAATAGAAATTCACAGCCAAAAATATGTATTTCTAGAAACACGAGCCCAGTTGGCAGGTCACAGTTAAGAGACAGCTTTGCTCAAACTACAGCTAGTTTTACTTTTGGAAAGGAACAAACCTAAACATTTGTTCACATAATACAGAAGGCCTCAACAAACGTTTGGGTACAACTGTTGCCCACAGTGACACGCTGCAGTTTGGGTAACATCTAATAATTACACTCCATGGAACTCGCTGCAGTCTTGCTCTCAGCTGAGCAATGCAGCGATGACAGCTGGCACTGGGAGTCATGCATGACTGCAAATATCCTTCACATGACACTTGGAAGTGAAGCTTTGGCTATACACAGTACTATGAGATTTATGTAAGTCGTAAGAGCCAGCTCTATGGATTTTCACCTCATTTCAGTGGAATGCTTCCCTTCTCCCTGATGTACCTGCATGGTATTCTCCCTCCCTGATTTCCAGGGTCTCGAGCCTCCGCCATCTCAAGCTGACAATGGCACACATACAGAGCTGATACAGATCCAAAGATGCCTGCAAACTCTTCTTGACCTTTAAGCTGCAAGTGCCCCAGGCGATGCTTACCAGTAAGTACCAGCCCCCTGCGACGTCAGCTCCATGCCATCAACAGAGTTGTAGCTGTCATCATCCATGATTTTGGAGAGCCCAAAATCTGTGATTTTTATCTCTCCACATGCAGTACCATTGACTAGAAGAATGTTACCTAAACAGAGGAAGGAAACGGTCTCTTAGAAATATGTTGAGCAGGGAAAAGCAAGAATAAAATTGCACTGAAGTCTGGTCCTCTACACAAGAAAACAAGCATCCTACAAAGCACAGCAAGCTGTAGCAGCCTGGGGAAGGTGTTTTAAATTCAGTACAACAAACTTCAGAGACAACTCAGCTCCCACCAAGTGCTAGATGTGTGATTTATCCATCCTCAAATGGCTCAGTTGCTCAACACCACTTGGAACCTTCAGATTACAAGCCCTATTCTCCACATCAGCTTGATGCCCAAGCTGTTCTGACCCCTCCCAAAGGTCCTGCTGGAAGGGTAGGTCAAAAAGGAAGACTAAGAAGAGAAGCAAACATACACAGCTATGACTCATTCTGTCCAGAAGTCCTAACTTGCCCCAGTCTCTCAACAGCCAGAAACTCTCTCCCTTCCTGGCAGTGCTCCCCAGTGGCTTTCTAAGCTCAAAAAAGACAATTACTGCTTAAGCAAGAGTCTTTCACAAATCCATCAAAGATCAAGAATTCAGATCATCACCGTTTTTCTCAAAGCATACAATAAAACAGCAGAATTGTGTGTGATGGCAGCGGATGAATCACAGCTTTAGACAACTGCAGGCAGAGCTCTGCTGCATGCTCAGACAACGTAAGAACAGCCAGCAGCTGGGGGAAGAAATACGGTCACTAGAACTAGTGCAACAGCACCACCTCCTGTACAGATTCCTCCTGCTGATGCAATAAACCACATCACACAGAGTTACACAACACCGATGAAGTGCCACCAGTGAAGGAAGGCAAACCAGAGACAACTGTCTGAAGCGGTGGTTGAACTTCACTGGACTAGGAAAAAGCAATGTAGCCAGTGTTCATGACCCGAAAGAGAGTGCTTACATTTCTGCCTTCACTACTCCATCCAATGCTAAATAGAGCCCTGCAACAACATTTTTCAAAGGACCTTCTGCTTGGTAGATGCTAATGAATTCAAAGGAAGACCGGAGCATGCATGTCCTCAGCTTTGTGAGCTGCCATGTGATAAAAAAACAAACAAACCTAAAACCTGAACACTTCCCAGTTAGCTTCTGCCCCCAAGTTTTCGGGCAGATGATTACAGAAAGAATAAGCCAGAAGAATGGGAACATAAAACACACTAGTAATTATGGGAGCCTTTATGAAGCAATAAGAGAAGCTCTCAAAAGCAGAACACAAGCAGGACGTTGAGAAACCAAACACAGACACTTGGTGGTTCAAGAGCTCATTCTGAATAAGAAGGCTACTTTTTCCTGGAATGTTACTTCCTTGTTTATGTTGCAGTTCTGGGAGACAATACCCTTTTCACAGAATGTTCTGTGCATTACAGTTTTTTCTTATTGTAAGTTTATTTTCCCAGGCAGGACCGTCTCCTTTTTGCTGTCTGACCGAAATAAAAGCCCCTCACTTTACTTATAACCCATTACTTTCAGTTAGCATCCTTAAGCACGTCAGCCCCTCACTTTACTTATAACCCATTACTTTCAGTTAGCATCCTTAAGCACGTCAGCTAGCAGCACAGCATACCTGGTTTAAGGTCATAGTGTATGATGGGAGGTTTGATTTCATTTAAGTATTTTAAAGCATTCACAATCTGCATGATAATGGATCGCGCCTCTTTCTCCGACATCAACTTGTGCTGTTTCAGGTAGAAGTCCAGATCATTTCCCTCACAGTATTCTAACACTGTACAAAACCTGAAGGGAAAAGAGTAGCAGCTGTAATTGAGGCATCTGATAGAAGCCAGCCCACTTTGTTGTTGTCTGCGAGTCTCATCTATTCGATCAACACATTAAGAGTCCTCCAGCCAATTAATCTCTTTCCAAAATTAGGGCACCAAGAGCACAGCCTTCAACGCTCAATAGCTCAAAGGTCAGATACGCCCCGTTTAGCACCAGAGCAGAAATGGAAAGCAGTATTGGCTGGGGCATGTGCCAAGGTCACCAAAAAGCTGGATTTACTAGCAGAGCACCACATCTGACATAAACAGGGCATGCGAGTTAGCATCTCTAGAAAATCTGTGCATGCTCGAACTGCCTCAGACAGCCACCTCTGCAGCACAGTCTGCAAGGCGTGGATATACACTGGACTCTGTTGTAAGATTTTGAGAGATCAAAAACTTGGTAGTGGACGGGCCAAACTGAGTCAAAGCACACAGCAACACAACTTACGAGTCAGTATCCAGTGAAAAGTAGTCATATAGCTTAACTATTCGAGGATGATCCAGTTCTTTGTGAATTCTGTACTCTCTACACGCATGTCTGAAAATAGGAAAGCGTGAGCATTAGTCATACAAGTGATAGAATTCTAAGTTCTGCAGGAGGAGCACCCAGACGTACCGCTTGGGAGTCCAAGTTCAATCACAAACCCATGCACATCCCCCAGCTTAAGAAAAGGCAAGCAAAATGAGGAGCTGCTCACAACAGTTTTTCAGAACCACAGAATCCAACAAGCGTATCAGATTCCCAAATGCTGGCAGCACTACAAAATAACTTAATCCTGATGAACGGTGCTGCTTGCCAAAACTGAATTATCTCATAATAAATCGCTACGGGATCCAGGATAGCTGAATGCAAAAATCAGCAAGTTCTAGAAAAATTCCAGGATGCTCAACGGTCCGAGCTTCAATTCCAGCTTAGCTTATGCCATTGACACGTTGAGGAAGTAAGATCACGGTTTTACCTTTGAAGTTCTGTCAAAAAAAGTTTGGCTGTGATTCTGCAGCGCTTATCTAATCCATGGCATTAGGAAGCAAGCGTTACCAATGCTTAACAGGCTTCCTGCAGCCTTCTTCTAGGCCGTGACACAAGTTATTCCTAATGGTATTCCTCAGCACCTGAGAAAAGCTCAAGTATTCTGAGAAACAAAAAGAAGTCTTCCAAGGAGCTCCGTGCAGGTGTGTGCATGGAAGATGGCCATGAGCACTCTTGTTCTGCAAGATCTTACACATTTTGAAGAGAAGCCACTTGTGCTTCAAAATCTCGTGCTACAGTGCTTATACAAAACTGGGGCCGTGTGCACATATTGAAGACATTTCTAACACAAATATAAGCTCTACTAGTAGCTGTTGGGACAGAGAGTGGCTTTTGAAATGTGGCAAAACACAGGAAAAAATGGCAGCCTGTTCGTAGACAACGAACCAAACACAACCTGGAAACGTGTTTGTCCGTCTCGCAGCCTTACTTACTTGTGATAGTTTTCTTTCTTCTCATCTCTCCAGTTTTTATTTAACTGGTGTATTTTCACAGCTACGTATCTCTGTTCTGTTAAATCAAATGCCTGCCGAGAGAAGAGCTGAGCATCAGTAGGAATCACAGCTTCAACTTCATGCTGCAGAAGCCGACAAGATCTAACAAATCAATCTCCCCACCCAGGAAATCAGCATTACAACACACTGAGCGAAGAGCAAACCCACATTTTGATGTAATTAGTTTCACTAATGAAACCAAGCAACTCTGAAAACAATTGAATATTCTGTGCTTTGATCTGACCCTTCCCTATGGGATTCAACTAATGCTGCATTTATTCTGACATTTTACTACCAGTGCTACAATGGGATCAGAACGGCCAAATTACTGAAATTCAGTCACTTAATCACACTGGGAAAGACTTTGTCATTATTCCCCCAACCAGCTAACTTATTTTCTACACTAAGTTAAAAACAAAATGAAAATCACGCCGAAGATCTTTAATACTTTGTTTCACGCTGGTAGCTCAGCTCTCCATCTTGAAGCAAAATGTTTCAGCTCATTTAGAAGCCAGAGAATTCAAGGGCTGAACCGTGTAATTCTTGTGCTGTGTGTCCAGTATCTTGCTATTTAGGCAACCTTTCAAGAATAGATCACTGGAATTGTGTTCTTGGAGAAATGAAGAAGTCTGTTACTTTGTCTGAGAGCAGAAGCATCTAATAATTTACAGGATTGGGTAAAATCCTCTTGAAACCAAACAAGGATAATCTGCATCCAGCTGAAAAGCTGTATGCTTAACTCCTAATGCTTAACAGATCACCATAGACCGTGGAGAAGAGAACTAAGCATTTCTTTGTTTTAGTAATGTAATTATAACTCTTATGCACAGTCAGGTATGAAGCATTCCTACCCCCTTGCGTTCACCTTTCACCTGGGGAGCTTAGGATTTCTACTGAGTCATCAGAGACTCCAAAGAGAATCTAGAGTACTTGCAAGCAGCACTCCCTCTTGGCTACCTAAGCGGTATGCACCTCTGGTTTAGGTACCTGTTGTTACACTGCATCAAAATAATAAATCATCGTGATGTTTCCAACATTTGCACTGGCGTAGTTACGTTAATTCTACCAAAATTTGTCATGAATTAATGACTACTGGGTACGAGTGGAGAATATGTAGCACTGGAGAGGATTTAAAGTAATAATCAAACAGCAAGATCCTCCAAAGTATCATAAGTCTTGGCCATGCAAGAGTGCTGACACACAAGCAATCCTCAGTTCCAAGGACTACACACACACACCCAGCCTGCTACTTCAGAGCATAAAATGAAGAAAAAAGCCTTTTA
The DNA here is from genome assembly GCF_002078875.1 of Numida meleagris. Classification (NCBI taxonomy): domain Eukaryota; kingdom Metazoa; phylum Chordata; class Aves; order Galliformes; family Numididae; genus Numida; species Numida meleagris. The sequence continues at coordinate 1,379,522 of NC_034434.1, read as the reverse complement.
CCCCCAGGAAATGAAGGCTTTGCTCTTCTTATTCGAGTTATTTTCTCTTTCATTTACAGCAAAGTTCAGGCTTGCTATGCCATACTCAATAAAACTTGGCCACGTTAAGCTATTTGTGTGTAGCACTTGAATAAACGAATGGCATGCTTCTGTCCCGGTGAAATGTGCAGATTTAGTGCCATGTTTTCTTGAAACATACATTTGCAGGAAATGTGACCTCTGAGAACACGAGCAGAACCTAAAAATTTCAAGCCTGCTGTCTAATACAAGCCAGATGTAACACGCATTTTGTTCTTCTTCCTTCCACAACCACACACTCCGTTGTGAAAACGATCACAAGGCTCCGCTTACTGCAGGATTGCATTGCACATTCACATTCCATCAGGTTGGCACCTCGAATTTACCTTATATACTTCACTGAAGCCTCCTCTACCCAGAAGATGTAGCAACAGATATCTGTCGTTTAGCGTTGGATGGTCTTTAAACCTGGCAAGAAAGACACAGTTTAACAACACTGGCAATGAACTCTCCTGCAAAGTAAATTACAGCTCTTGTACAGCTTAGAGACAACATTTTTATATTGAGACTAAGAATACCAAAACCGGCAGATTTGACACTGTTTAATCATTTTCTACTGATGAAAGGTTATATAACGATACTCTGATGTACTCAGAAGCCTCTGCACTGCCCCCTAGACTAGGGAGGCATTAAGGTGAAACATTAATTTAAAGAAAAAAGATGCAGCATTTGCCATTATGAAGGGGACAAATCAAGATTTGCAATACACTCGTCCATGACTCCCGTGGGCTTACTGTGAGTTATCTTCATTGTGTATCCTTTTCAATTCCCTGATATGTAGATTCCTAACCCTCTCTAGCCGTTCCAGCTCTGCCTGGATCTCTGCTTCTTCCTGTGCAAGAGAAAAGCAAAAAGAAAACACGACATTGGTTCAGATATTGTAGTCAGCACTTCCGCCTGGAACCACAAGCGTAACTCCGCTTGTAAACAGATTATTGGCAAATAAAGTGTTTGGGAGATTAAAAAGCTGCTCACAGGCAACTTAGAGAGTCAGGCAGAAGGTGAAAGGAATGAAAACCGACTGGATAGTTTTGTTTGAAACAGCGACCATGATCTCTGAAAAGCCCTCTCCCCTTCTGTAGGCTAGCCGTGTGATAAATCCTTTAAGATTGCAGCTTCAAAAACTGGGACGTGACATTTTAAGAAAGACATGCTTTAAATATAGAGGCTGGTACCCTGGGCTTCGACACGTAATTAGACACGTAATTACGTAGATAACAGAAGTAACTGAGATTTCTCTGAAGAAAGTACAGACTTTGGAGTCTGAAAAGCCATAAGAGGGGAATGTTTGAAGGATGCAGGATGATGTGGTCTGCCTGACACTTTGGCTTGCACATTACACGTGCATGGTTCTAACTTCACGTTATAGAACAGGAGATTTCCAGTACCAGATCCCATTTTCATCTCCTACAGACTATCACTCTGAAAATGATCACAGCACATAAGTGTCACAATTATCTTCCAACCATTTAGATGGGAATGTAATACCACTCCAGGGTGTTACGTTTTCTACCCAAGAAATTTAAAAGCCACCTAAATCAGAAATGGACGTTACAGTAAACAGCTTCTGCTGTAAGACATCACTTGAACAGACAGCATGCTCCAGCTAACAAAGGTAAGGCAAGTAAAGGCTTGTTCACACAGCAGTAACAGCCCTGACGCCGAGCTGAACCACATGAGCAGTCTGAAGTTAAGAAGCAGGAATACCTTAACAAACACATCTCAGTGGTCAGCAGGTCAAATTAAAAAGAGCAGAACGTTTTCGTGTAAGTTCCATGGGCTCTTTAGGACCTTGGTGGTTTCTTGTTTCCCCTTAACACCAGGCTAACAGCCACCACCTCACCCTGCAGGCAGGGAGCTCCCTCCCCAGAGCTCTTCAGTTTTAACTGAGACTGATTTCTTTATCATAGGACAGGAGCGACTGATAACCAACGTATGACCTGAAAGAACTTTCAGCTGCTACTCACTTAGCAAGACCAAAGAATTTTTCTCTGGATCACGGAGATTTTATAGTTCTTAGAGATTGCTTTTGTTCCAGAGAACATTGGGTCTGGAAACCAAGTGAGGGAGTGCAGAGAGGCTCTGCCTCCTGTAGGAACATGCTGTGCACAACAACTTCATCTCTGTCATGTGCAGCACCGCTGGTCTTGCCCCTTCCCTTGAGAAGGAAGGAGCCACATCAAGGTTTTGATGCACAATCTGTAAGGTCCAGTGCCCTCAAATACAAGACTCGAATTCACATGGATGAGGACAGGGTTGCAAACCTCAATTAAAACATGCGCCTTGAGCAGTACTATTTGGTACACATGACTCAAGGGACAGAGTCACCCATTTGTCTTGTGACTGTTCCTTCCCTTCTCAACTTGTTCTATTTTTAAGCACAAAGAATGAGCTGGTTTCCAAAAGTGGACAAGGATAAGAACAGCTTCAGACAATGCCACGATCCCAGAACATGACTTCATTTTCCATTAAGGTCCATTTCCAAACGGGATTTCTCTGTTCCAGGGTGGCACGTTACATGCCAGCACAGACAGACCTGCAATTAATCCACTCCAGCAATGTGGAAGCTACAGAGCAAGTACGCCTGTAGCATGCTCCTGCTCATATCACATATCTGTACTCACTGGACAATAAAATGCATTGGGCAGCGTGCCAGCAGATTCCACGTGTGCTTTAACTTTCCCTCACCACTGAAAATAACGAGGAGTACAGCAGCATTAATGAGGCCTTGCATTCAGCTGCAGTATCAAGGTGACAGGAAAAAAAAAATTAGCGTAGAGGTTGTGCACCACCTGAGAAAAGATGGAAATGCAATGCACTGCTGTTCTCCCACTTTTCCTCTGTTTCACCCAGAAAAAAACTCTTTGGCCTTAGAGATCACAGCTAGCTAGGAAAATGGGAGAAAGCCTTTTTTATTTTATTTTGACTTCATCTGCTAAGCTTCTCAGAAGTTTTATGTATACATTTTTGCAATCACACTGAAGGTAACCAGCAGCTTATTTAAATACGAGCTCACTTGCAGGTGTAGCTCCCACTGAAGCCCATGTATTTGAAAACAATCATGCATTACAACTACCTAAACACTACTATTATTCAGAAGACTTTACTGATAGCGCAAACTAAGAAATGGGAAAGCCACTGTTCTTGTCATTTCTTCCATTTTTAGGAGGAAGTTTTTCACTCTGAGGGTGGTGATGCATCGGAACAGGTTGCCCAGGGAGGTTGTGGATGCCCCGTCCCTGGAGGCATTCAAGGCCAGGCTGGACGTGGCTCTGGGCAGCCTGGTCTGGTGGTTGGCGACCCTGAACTCAGCAGGGGGGTTGAAACTGGATGATCTTTGAGGTCCTTTTCAACCCAGGCCATTCTATGATTCTACAATTCTTCCCCTTGGTCCCTTCCTTCAAGTTCCCCCATCACGGGGGCACATAGAGCCCAGCTCCAGGCAGGCCCTACTGGCAGAGTAAGATGCACTGGAACAGTACAGCTCCCAGCATGAAATCATAACTGTGAGGGCACCACCTATTAACTGAAGTAAAGAGCAAAATCCTGAGCATCCTTTTCAAGTAATAAAAAAAAAAAAACAAACCTCTTACTAAGTAAACTAGTGGTCGTGACCTCTGCAGAGAAATGCTGCTGTCTGTAGAATACCGAGTCAGAAACCTACCTAAAAGCCTTCCCTGCAGTTCTTACCTTTTTCAGATGGCCTAGTCGGAGTTTGAAGATCTCCTCCTGTTCATGGTATTCTGCTAGCGTTAACCTACATGGAAGAGACAGATCCAACGTGTTAAATTTCAGTGCGTGTGTTAAAGCACGTGACTTCCAGCACACACCTTCTCCTATGGAAGCAACACCTGCACAGTATGTCAACATCCAGCAACATTTTTTTTGTTGTTGTTAACTCCACAATCTGCCAATCAAGTAAGAGACCAAAAGCTACACTTTAATAAAGCACACATCAGCTTCACATTCAGGTCCCTCGTAACGCTTATTTAGGCCGGTGCCAGGATTGTAACACTACACCTGGCTGCAGTGACACTGCAAACTGAGCCATCAACTGGGATTCTGAGCTTCTTCTGTATCAGGCTGTCAGGTGGTTCCGAAGAAACCATGGGAAGTTTATTTCACTTGTCCACATCTTTGACCCTGCAAGCAGCTAGAGACAATGGGATAAGGAAACAACCTCCATTTTACTGATGGTAAATAAAGTTCAACATTCCCATTCTAAGTAGGAGGCAAAGCTCAGCCTTACACTAAAACAGCGACAGATTCCATCCCTAGTGAAATGTAACGATGCACTGAGATCTGTAAAGTCACAGAACCAATCATTATACTGATTTTCTCACTGCTGCCAACATGGAGTTCAGTAAAGGCATCGTGCATGTGAACGTCAGGTTATGGAGTCCACATCAATTGCATCTGTTTACTTTGTAAACAAGATAACATGTGAGAACATACAAGTAACCTTTCCGAACTGAAAATTAAGTCCAAACCATGCCTCAGGAAGATTCTTGTTGCAGCACTTATGCTCTGCATCGTAGCTAGTACAAAAGTCAGCGTGAGTTCTCCACAGCTTCAGTATCACACTCAGTTTCAAGAGGAGATGGAGCCCTCTGTCTGCAGGGCTGTGCTCCCTTGGCTCACCATACAGCCAGCTGAGAGAATGCTGGATGCAGCTGGTTAAATGCTTGTCTTGAAATCCCACTACTTCCCTCCACTATTCACAATGCAGAGGGGCTGCACAGCTGAAACGACTCCCACAGTAGTTTTTCAGCAGGTAAGTTTTGTATTAAACTCACAATGTTCCCTTTGAGAGGATTTCAGCCATAAGGAACCACTTATTGCAAATTAAAGATACGTACAAAAAACACCTGGTATCATAAATGTTTATGTGATATCTCATTTCATATAAAAGTGTGCTATTCCATGAGAAAAATACGACAGTCTGAACTTAGATGAGATTCAGCTAATCTAAAAGGCCTTCCCAAATGTTTAGGTCTTTGGTTGGTGCTGCTGTACAAAGAATAAAAAGACAATTGAATAAACCAGCAACGAGCTTTCCACATGTTCTTGTGCACAAGAGAAATACAGAGCTAAACACCAATAGTCTACTCATTAAGCAAGAGATATAATGAGTACCAGGCTACCATTGCCCAAAATAGCCACGTCTGCAGCAAGCATTACAAAAATCAAGGAGGTTCAAAGGTGAGCACTGTCCTGTTTCAGAAGCACAGCCTGAAATACACTACTTCTGGTGCAGATGAGACTCTAAAGCTGCCCAAGCTGTTCAATAAACCTCAAGGTTAATTCAGCAGACAACATCAGGGAATGCAAATGTGTCTCATTCACTAATTTCAGGAGAGTGATGTTGGGGCAGGGTAGGTCTGAACCTACATCACGGAACCTTTCCCTTCTTTCTAAGACACAGCAACAACCATGAAATTAAGAGGAAGCAAAAATCACATGAAATTATTTGGCCACCCGCTCTTCATTCGAGTCTCATAAGCATTTACATTCAGCTTGCCTAGAAACCTCTGTAAAGAATTCCACATCAATTAAGACCTCCCTCCAAAATCAGGAAGATGCTGTACCTGAATCACATCAGTCCAACAAATGCATTTGTGTGCAAGCAGTCAGTGCAGTTGCTGCAGCTAACTTACAAAACCAATGTTCTCAGAAGCTAGAACACTCCACGACAGCAGGCGAGCAGTTTTTAACCAAGACCACCACAAGAAACTCTTCTAAACCACAAAGATAAAACCTTGAAATACAACAGCGAAGAACGACAGACCAGCAAAAAAAACACTAAGAAAAAGACTGGGCAGCAGAAAAAGGCTCACCAGCATAACCAGGAAGAGGGAGGAGATCACGTCAGGGCAGGCTCACTACAGGCAGAAGCTCACTGGATGTCATGGATACATGCCATGATTGCCAGGCTACATCAAGACCCATACTGCCATGCCAACAGCATAAGCCTCAATGCAGCTGCACCATTCTGTTAGGTAAAACCATCTCCAACAGACACTGGAAAGCATTATGTTGTCCCTCAGGTGGGTGAGCGCAAGGAGAGGCAATGCTTTTAAACATCCACGTGCAATTTACTTCTCCAAAATCCAACTGCCATTGAAACACTCCGCTTTAAAAACGTACTCAGTTGTTTTTAAGCTCTCTTGGCCAGAGGGAGGGGTCAAGGTCTCCGTTCAAGCAGAAAGCATATACTGCACTCCAGTACAATAGGCCTGACCAGTCTCAGCATCCTACCTGGGGGTACCACTATGGCAAGAGAGAGCATTTCAAACACACAGCTCACCCAGCCACGTGCCATCTTCGCTGCGAGTGGAAAAATGAGTGGGAGCTTTTGCTTCACACGCGCTTTTCAAAGTGCAAGAACACAAAGGGCTCCAGAACCTTTGAAGTAAGGCCCATAGCCAGGAGATTTAATAGTGCAAAAAGAGAAGCGTCATTGAGAATGATGGTATTAGCCAACAGCAGTAAAATGAAGACTGAAAAGCAGACTCGTAGAAGCTACGGGAAAGTACTGACTGCCCAGAGTGGGGAGAAAAAGAAGAAAGGAAAACTAGGTCATGTGCCTTAGCAGCATGTTGAGAGTCAGTTTTATTTACAATAAGGTTACTTAATGTGATTTCCAACAAGAAACAAGCTGGTCAGGGTTTGGCTTCCATTTCTAACTAGCAAAAAATGTTACAAGAGAAAGAGTAACGATTAAAAGCCCTTGTGAGAAGCTTTCCCCTCTAAGAGCACCAGCATTCTCCAAGTATCAACAACTTGAAAAAGACAACAAAGTCCCCTGTGAGATGAAAGAGCCTTACTTAAATAATCCTTCCATTTCCTTAATTCAAATATCTGGAAAGAGCTGCAGCTCAATGTCTTATACACTGTCTTTATAGAGCACCTTTTTCCTCAGTATACCAAACCCTCACCAGAAGGTACATGGACATAAAAGCTCCTGAACATGGTTTTTTTTTTTTTTTTTCTTAAGCAATGTGTTGTACAGTGATACCAAAACTAAGGGTGAAGTCTTTTCCTTCTTTTGCACATCCCTTTTTCAGCTCTCTTGCTGCATCAAGCCTGAAAACTTACTGCACTCAAAAGAAGTTAAGCTCACAAAAATTCCAGACTCAGCAATGATCCGTGTTTTACTCCAACGAAAACTATTTAGAACTGCAGCCAGATGTTTCTGAATGCCAGGCTAATTCCACACTATTCATTTGTGCGTGTAGTGAAGCCTAGAGGCAAGGGCAAGATTCCATTTCCCAGTGGATATTTTGTGCTCTAATCAAAGCATGCAGCTCTGCAAGGCACAAAGAAGGCCACACAACGTACGTTTCATTTTCTGCTCCGTTGGTCTTGTTCTTGCGCTGCTTCTGCTCGTTGCTCGCTGGAGGGGTCTGGCCCATTGCAGGTGGCTTCCGTTTGGCTAACATTTTTCGTTGCCTTTCTATTTCTTCCCGCTGGGAATTTATCCTTTCCTGTTGCCTGGAAAGATGAGGGTAGAGAAAACACAAAGCAGATAAACTAATGGAATGTACTCAGTTGTCCTCAGCGTCTGCTTTTAGCAGACTTGAGCAATGAATTCAAATCAGCTGTACTCGTAGATTACCAACAAAATACTCTTGTTCAAAGGGGGGGGGGGGATGTGCCAAACATTGACTCAGATTTATTTTCAAGGTATTTTTCACATAGAAGTGGATTCTTTTCCCGGCCCAAAGAAATCTTCCAGTAAATGAAAGGTTTTATTCATGCAGAGGATATCCAAACACAAGTTGTTGCTAACCTCATGGAAAACCCAGGGATCTATGGTAAGTCACTAAGTTTCCACACGTTTTTTTCCTAGAATACTCTGTTCTAAGTCTTAGACTTTCCTGTTTGAACTGTTCCTGAAGTCTGGCACTGTCTGAGAAAGCATCCCTGTGCTTTAAGGGTATGGTTAAACTATCCTTAGTTTTCCGAAGTGTAACTAACACCATCCCCAACCTCACAATGAAAATAGTCTTTTTATTTCAGAGGAGAGACTTAAAGCTGTCTTGTTATTTTATAGTGATAAAAGCAGTTGTGGAATTACAAGCCTAAACGACTTGAGAATTTAGATGCTTAATTCACATTTTAAAATAGATTGAGATTGCAGGTAAGGATTCCAGAAGTATCTCCTCCATGTCTCACAGCACAAACTAAGGAGAAATCATAAAGTTCACAATCTGCATCTAACAAGACCTGCGCCTTCTATCAGACCATAGAAAAACAAGATGATTTTAAAGGATCACACACAGCTCTCTCTGTGCAATTAATTTGCCAAGTCCTACTTAAAGGTCCAGGCCAGCTGGGAATTCACTGGATCTTTCCATTAACATCCTGCATAAAAGGGTCTCTGATCTTCGTTTCCAGGTTTCTGCAGTTACTTTGATCACAGTTACCAGGAGGCAAAAGAAGTTAAATAGTATGGATTTTCTTTTTTTAAGCTTTTCTACCTTCTAACTTTGAAAGCAAAAAAAAGGGGGAGGGGGAGGAGGGGAGGATAAGTAACTTTCCTGGAGTAGGATAAGCAGATATGCAAACCAAATTGATTGACTCGGGATACATGGGAGAATCTGGCCAACCCCTCCCCCCACCCCATGCACTGCACAGCCAGACAGGTGCACTGAGAACACCTAACAGGGCAGTCTGCTTCTTTCCAATCCAGAGGCCAACTCAAACAATTTGCCTCCACTTTTAAAGTCTCCGGAGTTTAGCAGAAGCATATTTCTCACTTCAAAGCTGGAAGATTCCCCACTGTCTGCAGCTGAGTCCCTGTCTGATCCTTGCATGCATCAATCACACCATTCTTGCATTTTGACATGCGAGGCATCACACGGAACTGCTTAGTTTTTCCTTCTCTGCCTCTGAAGGTAAAGAAAACTGTCCTCACTTGATGAGGTTCTGGAAGGCATAGCCATCTGTCCACTGCTCGGTGAAGGACGCCCCGTGCCGCACCGTAGTGAAGTGGCCTAGCCTCAATCGATCCTGCATGCTCTTATCTCTGCACGCCATCTTCTCCTGTTTTGACTGAAAACAAAATAAAACACGTGTTCAAAGAAAACCCACAAATGAGCAGCTAAGAGTTACGCTGCGTCTAAAGTCACTTCCAATCCTTGACGCCTTTTGCTCCGTGCCAGTGCTGCCTATATGAAACCAACTGAACTTTATTGCTAAAATTCCTGATGGAGCTTCCACAGTCTGACAGGTATTCATTTGATAGCTTCTTCCCTGGCATTTCAGCTTCACCTTTTCTTTCCCATTACTGCTTGGTCATTACTGCTTGGGCAGCTCACCCATTCTATCATCAGCTGAAACTCAATTTAGCAGTAGGATTAAAACTGTCTCTGTATCAGTAGCTTCGCTGGACTCCAGACATATCTCTGATCAGGCCCTCATTCACTCTAATAGGAGGTGAAGGAGGAAAGCACATCCCAAATCAACGTTAAGACTAAGATACAATGATGAGCCAACTCAGTCCTAGCCAAACACCCATGAGAGATAGTCTCAATTAGGACTCCAGCACAAAAGAAGTGGTGGTGGTATCTGTCCCGGAGTATTTACAGTAAGCAAAAGGAAGTTTCAAAGGCCTGAGATGAGAGCAGCAAAGCTTCAGGCAATTAAGACTGAAGATGAACCAGCACAGCTCCTCACTGCAGCTACGCACTACTTGTCTGAACGCCAGGTCTACATAACACAGCCCAGAGTTACAAACCCTCCCAGAAAACGGAGTCCCATTCAGCCAAGAACAATCAGCTCTGTGACAAAAGCAAATCAAACAGACTCCCTATACTGGCCAGCACCCTGGTATTTGTGCCCATCCAGTGCCCACGAACAATAGAGGTTATTGGCCAACAGGTGAAAGAGCAATCAAAACCCTGCATTGTTGAACTACAAGGAAATCTGCAAATCTTTCGACAGCGAAGCAAGCTGGATGCTGGTAAACAACAGCTTGGCACTTTCTCAGTGTCTTTATCACGTTACTTTGAGTACTAGACAAAGCAATGATCTCCAACTTTGCCATTTGAAAGAAGAAAAGTTTTAAATCGCTCCCCCACGCCACAGAGCGTATCTGGCAGTTTCGCTTCACAATGGGATACTGCTCTTGTACAACAAGTGCTGGACAATGGTGCTTTGCAGAGATACAAGTTTCAAAGCAGGTAACGCCCGCTGCATTTAGAGCTCAGACTATTTCACTTCAGCAAGGGAGATCCCTCTTTGAGGCTGAAAAATAACCAAACCGAAACATTCTCAACGCTTCCAGCCTTCAGATTACATTCCTATTTGCAGGGAAACAATTCACGACGAAACTCCAGTTGTCTCTTATCACTAGAGCAATAGGAACGGGTTTTCACTGCCCCAGAAAGATAGAGAAGCTTTCAAGTGCATGAGCCGTGACTGCAGAGTCTGCTGCTCACCTTTTCTATGAGGAGCTTCTTGCTCATCGTTACACATCTATTCAACCGCTCCTTGTACTTCTCCAGCATCTTTTGTTGTTCATCTATCTGCCGTCTCAAATCGCAGTTGGCCTAAAAGTGATCAGAGAAGACAAGCCTTTAAGTCACTCTGTGAGAGCCACGCTGAGCACCACCTAGAAAGAAAGCCAGCCCTAGGCATCAGATTAAAGAAAGCAAGGCGGCAGGATAAAGGAGAAAAATCAAAAATAAAGGCTACGTTTCTCTTCTCTAAACATCCAAGCAAAGCTCTTCCATTTTTAACCCATTCAAATCTTAACACCCTATAGAACAGAGAAGGGCTATCACGCTTTTACAAATGAAGAACTGCAGTACAAATAAACTAAGCACAGGGATTTTAGTACTATTTTTTTTAAAGCAATTGAGACCTTGTCACAGCTACCAAGTCTCAAAATAGCTTTGTCATCACTGGACTACCCTCTCCCTTTTAGCCACAATACTGGCAGAGTAAAAGGATGGACTTGGCATTTTCAATTAAATTCTCCTTCCAGTTACTGTCCATCAGCCCCGCTATACAGACTTCTCCCAGTAACAGCTCCCAGTAACACTGCCACAATGCACTGCAGTATTTTACGTGCCACTATTTTCACTGATGAACAGTTCAATTTAACCGTCCCTTTTCCAACCAGCAGCTTCTGATTTAACAGCAGATAGTAAAAATCCTGCACCATGGATTGTTTTCCCACAAAGCCACACGTGCTTCCATGTACATCTCTCTAAGAGCATGCCTCTGTTTTAAGGTTCTGAGACCAGACACGCAGAGCTTTTGCTCCTCTCCCTTCAGTGTGTTTTCTAATTCTTTTCAACGCCTCACAAGAGATGCCCCTCCAGCTGATGAAAGGTAAATCAACTAAAATCCCTCCATTAAGAAAATCAAGGATCTTATCTTCTACTGAAGAATACGAATGAGACAGAGAAGCTTTATTCTTTTGGTTTGACCAACACACGTGCTCTTTACCTCCACTCGTGTCACTGACTCCTAAATCAACATTTCAGAATAAACTGTCTACTGAGAGGTTGCAGAACATGCTACTAAGCAAGAGGTGGTCAGCGCCCCAGCATTTAGAAGGGGATATTTCTGAAGAGAAATACGTTAAGTTAGTTAACAAAACTCACAAAGAGAGTACAACACATCAAAGAAAGGCCAACCCTGCTGAGGAGACAAACACCTGAGCTTAGCTACAATGACTCTGCACTGTAGAACCACACTGTTACTATTGCTCTGGTTGTGGATTCGAGCAGGCCCAAACGGAGCATCTGCAACAAACCACGTAATTATCTTGAAAGTAAGGGATGACTGATTTGTTTTACCCTTGTGAGCGTTGGTTCTCCAAGTGGTACAGTACACAGAATCCTGCACTGCAGCCCAGCTGGCGCAGGCATTCTTGGTATCTTTAAATAGCAGCTTTTAGAAGAGTTGTCCCACTTCAAATACTTACTCTTAGTAAGTCATCTATCCTCCCCTCCTTCTTCTCCAAGTCAGAGTTCTTACTGTTTTCTAGTGCAGATATTTTTTCCATTGTGAGGTCCGACTGCAGAGGAAAATCATCATAAACCACATTTAATAAGAACAGCGGATGTTTCAGAGAGTTAGCACATTTCATCACAGCGTAACCCTCTTGAACCTGAACTGATTTAAGAAGAAACTGATCCCCCCCCATTTCCCAGGCTAGGGGATGTCCTCTGCTCTTCATTTTCTTATTGCACGACGGTCTCCTTCAGCATACGAGGTCTGGGCAGCTAGCACAAAGCCCTAACACTCTGCTCTGGAGAACACAGACATAACAAGCTACAACCACCTCCACGTACTGCCAGTTTTGTTTTTATAGCTGAATTCTGCCCAGCCCATGGTGGTCTATTAACACTCAGCATCCTTTCCTGCAGTGTAACAAAACCTGCACAGGGAAAAAATAAAAACCAACCCACTAAAACTCACCCTTCACCTGGAATACCAAATTAGTGGGCAGGAACAACCATTGGCTAGACAAAAGACAATATCTATGGGTTTTTTTTTTGTTGTTGTTGTTTTTTTAAGAGGTCTTGGCCAAAAATGCAGGATCTTATTTTAAAATATACCAGATTAACAACAGGAGTATTAGGCACAAGCTTTTCCTTCTGACAAACCGATGCGTTAGAGTCTGCTGGGGTCAGAAACTTCACTGTTTTTGAGTGAAATCCGTTTGGAAAATTGTACCAGGTGCAGCACATCTGAAATACCTTCACCCAACGAAACGTGTTACACCCATGAAGAAAATACAGAAGACACACTATATTTTGCAGCAACAAGAATATTTCGATTCGTAGGAAATTCAGTTAATTGGTAGGAAAGAAAAGGGGAAGAAGAAGTCAGTAGGCACATAACATCTCAAAAAAAACCAAGTCAGCTCAATGGAATCTTGCTCCTTGTCTGCAAACACAGATCTCACGTATACAGCTAGCAAGCCACTACCCTGGTTCTGAGAAGAGTCAGCAGAGACTTACCTGCAGAGTTGTTAATAACTGTTCTCCAAATTTCAGGCTTGCCTGGAAGCTAACACCACGAAGCAAGAGACAAACCTGGCAGACTGAACTCTCTTACTTCTCTACCCAGTATGGGAAAGATCAAAATGAACTCCTGCCAGCACTGCAAATCAAGCAAGATGAGCCTAAATCCCAAAAGATAAAGAGGAGGCTTGGGCAGGTCACCTCACTGCTGCCTTCACTTCATTTATGCTTCCTGACAGCCTGCAGGAGGCACACAGGACAAAAAATTTTGTCACTGAAGGCAATGAGAAGGCTGGCTGTTGAGAACTCAAGGCTGCATCCACTCAGCCAAGCAGCAGAAGTTTCTTCAGGAACTGACTGTTACATCCATTTGTCAGATGCACACACACGGTTGCATCGAGTCAGATGATGGCACGCTTCAGGATGTATGCCCTTACGTGCACAGTGATTTATTTCATCATAACTCACCTTGCCTCAGAGAACTTGGAGGGCCCTCACACTGACTGAAAATGCCAGGGAAATCACGCTCAGCTTCACTTGCTTTTGGCACTGCCAAGAAATGCAAGCTGGAAATCTCTGAATATTTTATTTTCCCCATCTATCAACCTCAAACAGTTTGAGAAAACGTGAAAATGTACACATATTCTCATCACGCAGGCAAGCATCTTTACAGATTTTCTGCCTTAAGCATATACTACATCTACATCTCTGGAAAATAGAAGGAAGCCGAGCACTGGCACAAAGCACACTAAGCTGACACATCACCCTTCTTAGGGAAGATGGATGCTGCGGGCATGCTGAGCACAGGAGATCATAAAAACATCTCGCTCGCTACAGCTGGTACCACTATTTTAAGCAGTGGTGCTGGGATAGCAGAGACTGACATCTGAAAAGCCCCTCTGGCAGGTACTTGAGCCATGGCATCATTCTATCACAAGCACTAGCAAGACACAGGCATCTTCACAGACCAGCATTTTAACAATACAGACAACAGAGCTGACCCCAGCGACACGACAGGTCTCAGAGACATTAGCTAGTTAGCATCCCCAGAGATTCTTCGTGCACAAAGAACTTGTACCACCTGCTGGGGAAATGGAGAATGAACTTCCCCCAGAAGCGAAACTATCTGACACGGACTGATGTGCGAAAATGATTGACACAAAACCGATTATTTAGAAATCACTCGAGGGAAGGGTCACTCACAGAGAAATCAGAGATGAAAATCAAAAGATTAAGAGAAGGCGTGCAGAAGAAACGAGCAAGATGCACTGTAGGTAAAGCTTGATGCCCTTATACACAACAAAGGAAGGTGACACAGCTAGAAGTAAATCTTGCCTTAACGCCACAAGAAGAATCTTAACAGATTATACAAGGAATCAAATGACTGGCACAAGACAGAACAGCTATTCCTCTTCTTGACTCCAGCTCATGGAAACTGCTGAGAAGCACTTTCAAGAAGACATCACGTTCCACCTTCACAGGGCAAACTACACCACTCGTAACAACTGCAGAGGACAAAGAACTTGCAGCTGGGCTGTGGGTATCTGTACTGTAATCAGCGTGGATGCACCCATGATTGATAGCACTCAAATAGAGGTATCCATAACTATAATTTACTTTGTCTTCACTTATAAGGAGAGGAAGAACGTTCAGGATACAACACAACTGAAATGGACAGGGCAAGACAGGGCTGTTTCTCCCCTGAGCACATTCTCATGCAGCTGAAGAACTGTCCACAATAATGACACAGAAAAGCCTCAGTAACAGATCAAGCAAAGTCCAGTAGCAGCAACTGAGAAGTATCCTTTACAGGATAAAGAACAAAGTTCAGTGTGATTCACCTTTAATCAGTACAGTTACAGACTAAGTCGGTACTACCGGTTCTTTTGACATTACGTCTATTTCAAGTGGTGTAGAAGACAAGCTACACCAAGCTTAAATCTCATATCCAAGAGATGTATCATCTGGTGAGCTATACCTGTGACTGTTTGTGCTGGATGGATATCTGTTTTTGGGAAGTGCAGGAATGCTCAGTGTTCCCTGATCCCGTAGAAGATGGGCTGCCTTGCTGGGCCTGCAAAAGAAAGTCAGGGTATTGTTATATGCTCCTCAACACGATTGCTGGTGCCCATGCAGATACACTTATCTCTACATGGGAGGTGTAGTCTGGCCTGGGTACCATACTTTTATGTTAAGGTTTAAGAATGCTCTAGAGATTTAGTTCATTAACACAAGAGAATCGGCTGCTCTCAAGAAGTCTGGCCCAACCTGCTAAAAGACAAAGCTTTTAAAAAAAACCTAGTATAATTCACGTCAGCTGAGATTAAGCTAGGCCAAAATTTACACGTCTAAAAGCAAGCCTATACCCCATTCTTTCTGATTTTCACAATCGAGCAGGCACTCATACTACTGTTTCGATCTACACAAGGTTTTTGAACCGTTAACTTAAAACTCAACTCATTTTCTATCAACGAGCAAAGCCTGGGACCTAGAACTCCTCACAAGGAAGAACTTACCAGCAGAAGGTAGACTGGGTCATCAATAAACCAGGCTGCACTTGAGCTCCTTCAAATGCCCCATCCCTTAACTAGACATATCCCCTGGCATTCAAGTCCTTTCAGAACTGCTCACCGAGACAAAAGTAAAGCAGAGGCCACCTCCCCTCTGTGCCAGCTGCTCATTCTCTAGCCGCTGCTTCGCCAGCATCACCGACATCAGCGTTGGCAGAGCAGAGTGATCCTCCTGCGGTTCCTTTGCTGTGCTGCCGTCTACCCCATACAGCGGCTGCTCCACTCGCCGCTGTAACATAGTCAAAAAAAAGACAATAAACTTCTTTTTTCTTTCTTTTTTTTTTTTTCAATTTTTGAAAACTGATTCTCTGACTCTGCCAAAACCGTTGTCAGTGAGGCAGCTGCTCAGGAATGGGCAGGCAGCACGGTGAGGATCTGATCAGTCCAACTGGATTCCCAGAGCGTTTGTTCCAACGTCAAACATCAACAAGTAGATGTAGTCAACAATTTAAAAAAAAAATAACAAATGGACACACAGGACAGAATTCCTCGTCAGTTAACACGTACCCTTCCTTTGTGAATATCTGTATTTTGGAGCCAATGGGGCAAAATATGCCAGAGATACAGAAGTCACAGTACACTGTAACTCTGCTTGAAGTTACATACTTTGTTTATTAAGGACTCATTTTAACACAGTCAATGGTCACAATCAGTTGGTTACTCCAGCAAAGTACACTGAGACATAACTGCTAAGTGCAGCAACCTAACCATGTCAAGAAACATTTAAATATAGCATTGAGAGACATGGTCTAGTGGGGTTATTGGTGGTAGGTGGATGGTTGGACTGGATGATCTTGGAGGTCTTTTCCAACCTAGCTAATTCTATGATTCTATGATTCTATGTCCACGATCCAGACATCACGGTAGCCTCATTTCTGTCATTGAGGCAGGAATAAACCACTAGCGAGATAAATAAAACAGTAACACATTTCTAAAACAGCTTTAAAGAGATGCAGAGCATCTGTAAGGGCCAGCTTCGTTCTCATACAGCGGACTCATTTTCCGAAGGAGATCCAGAAATGGGGTTCAGTAAGAACAGGAGTTATCTGAGCTACATTGATTACAGCACTCAGAATCTTGTTGCCTGCACTTCAAAAGCCAGCCCACGACCACTGAGACTTGGCAGCCCAAGTAACACTCATCTAAGTCACTCCAAGCCGTAACTCCAGGCCAGGCATACAGCACAGAGAAAGTAAGAAGTCAGGCCAGGCTCCAATTTCTCTTAAATCCTAAATTGCAACCTGCAGCATGTTTTCTGCCTGACGTTACAAATGTCAAGAGCACGCTTTCTTCCCCCAATTGAACGTTTGTACATGAGAGCGACCTTGCAAGAGTCTGAAGACCTGCATGTCATTCTTCTGATCAAGGGAGGAGCAAGGCAATTTAAAGCACTCAAGAGATGGGAAGACAAGAAGCAACAACCTGATGCCATTACAATTCCTCTGCAAGTTCTGATTGCAGAAAATTTCCAGTGCAGCATACATTAACTCACGGGTTTGGAGCAGGTTTGTCTCACTGTGAAAGACATTTTAACACTCCACTCTCTTCCTAGACCACACTGACATGCGCAATGGATAAGATATTCCATCTTCTCCAGTTTTCACTCATCCCCCCATTTTTTGGGCTTAGCTCAAACCGTTGGTATTCAGTTTGCAAGAAGATGACAGACCTTGCAAATGCACATAATAGTTTGTTATGCATATGCAAACATTGCAAGTTTAGCTGCAAGAGTAAAGAAGAGAAGATAAGAAACACAACGAGCACCTGCACAAGTAGAGAGACAAACTGACCTAGCTCAAACTAACTGTACCATCAGTCTTCACCACATGAGAAATGTTCTGTTCAATCTTTTACCTACTCAATATACACAAGCAGAGAAGAAGAAAAGCAAAGGAAGAATCACCTGGGCCCATTATAATCATTTGTAGTGTATCTCATCTGCTGGAATAAAGAGGTGTTCCTACGTTCAGAGGTATTCTTTCTTCCACTAACTTCTCTTTAAGGAGGAGTATTAACGAATTAATAAGACAAGGATGATCAATTATAGATACATTTTATTCTTATAGATGTCCAAAACATCTGGAAGCAAATCTGAAGCCCTCCCTTACAGCAGCATTGCAAAGCTTCAGTATCTAGTAACACATATTGAATTCAGTGCTGGGATTTAGTTCAGTACACATTCATGAACTGTGCAAAGGTCTCTGCAGAAAAATGTAATCAGTCAAGTCTTTGCATTTGGTTTTCAGGGTACTAACCTTTCCCATAATGCTCTGTACTTCTGCGACACTCACCAAATACTGACACATTTTAAAGAGGGGAGATGGCAACGTTCAAAACCAGAGATCAAATACCACGGTCTCTGAACGCTGCTTTGCTAGTTGAAATAAATTTCTTTAGCTTGTGCTAAAACAGCTTAAAATACTGGTTACTCCTTCATATTCAGATCGGGCAGAAATGCTCAGACAGCAAAATCGAATTATTTAACACAAAATAGCAACAGATGTGCTTGTACACACATCTCCCTGCAAGCTTTTGCTGCTGCTCTTCGCAAGTCACAAGCACAGACAGAAGGAAAAGCTCTTCCCAATGTTACTACGGTATGCGCATTTTTCAGTAGACCCAAAGGGTGGAATTAAGATCAGAAATATCACTGCACTAGCGCTATGCAAGCATACACGACGCTCCCAACTTCATGCAGAAGTTCCTGAGCCACACTAGAATGCAAGGTAACAGCAATTATGCCAGTTCCATCTTTGATGAAGGACAGCAACCTGTCTGTAACCACACAGCACGTAAAAATATTCATTCTGCATGCTTTGAGCTCAGTCACATCACATACAACTGGACTAACAACGGTTGCAGGATCCTAGACATCTAGCTCTGCAGCCAGCACCCAGTTTCAGATATTAAAAAAAAAAAAAGCCAACAAAGCACAACAACAGCAGACAGAACAAAGAAAACAAAAAAAAAACAACACAAAGAACTGATTAAAGGCCAAGTGAAAGCAACTCACCAAGTGACCCTCTCCTTTCCTGTTCAGAACATTTTAGCACCTGCCTGAAGCACGGCCACCAACACAACCAACGTGCCACCCGCACCGTCCCCGGGGAGAACGCTTACCGGTAAGGGGTTGGACAAGGAATGCTGCGGTGATGATCTGGCAACTGGTGGCACGCTTCTACCAGGACTGGTTCCTGGGCCGCTTCCCCCAGCAAACTGCCCAAAGCAACAGATTGGATCATCAGTAATTCCACCGAGATGCGGTACTTAAGTAAATTTAACAGGGAAAGAAGCAACACAATATTAAAGATGAAGCCACGCAGGCTCCAGGGACTCATTTAAACAAACTGAAGATAAGCTGGGAGGAAAACTTTAAAATTTCATGCGCTGTTTTCAAAAATAACGGCAAAAGTACGTACTTCAGACAAACATTTACATTTGCACTGGGTACATTTCTCATTTTAAGACAAAAGACATAAGCCAGCTCGTCACTAACGCTTGGCTGTACACTAATTATTTACTGTGCAGAATGAGGAATTCCATTCCCTGTGAGGATGTGTGTCTAACTGTGCACCACAGAACCATTTGTGCCAGTCACTGTCAACAGTGGGATATGTAAGCAGATGGGCAACTGGTCTGGTTGGTACAGGAATTGCTCCTGCACTGCACAATTACAGAATGGCTTGGGTTGGAAGGGACCCCATCAAGTTCCAACCCCCCTGCCACAGGCAGGGCCACCAACCTCCTATCAAAAACTTAAACAAGGAAAGAAACGAGCAATAGTAAACAGTTAATTTCTGACTCCAAGCTAATGAGTAAAATAAAGAACAAACTTCTTGAGGGAGGGCAGGTAGATTCCTTTGCATGGGGCCTGTATTAAAGATGTGCACGCTAAGAGCTCACACATCATCATTCAAGTTCCAGGTGCCAGAGGAAACCAGCCTACATTTACACGACTGCTCTTTAAAATAAAAACCAAAACTGCTTTATCAACCATTCAAAGAGAAATTAATTTCAAAACCAACTTCCAAAAAAATCACCCATCCCCTACCTAACCACATTTGAATGTATCAGGTTGACATCATCAATCAATGACTCCAAACTATTATTTAATGAGAGATCAGTAACAGCAGTCACATTACAGACCTCCATCTGCAGATAATGCACAACGTGAATTCAGTCAGATTTCCCAAACCACGTCAAGATGCTTACCTCAAAATAGTCACTAATTTTATGTCCTCTAGGAGTGCCTTTTCCTAAAAAGAAGAACAAAGAATGAAATCAAAGATTTTATATATTATATATATTATATATATATATATAAAGTACAGAAATTACGAAGTAGTTTTCTGATAACTACTCCCATACTTGGACACTCCTCTCCCTGTACTCCTTTAGGTGCAACACTGAACATAACAGAAGTTTCTAAGGAACAAAAGACTGCCCCAGGTTACAGCTCTGTGTGGTTGTTGGGAGGGTTTGGAGTTGACAATTCAATTAACTCTCAATTCCAAACACGTCAAATCTAATCACGCATCATTTGTACTTGCTGAAGGACTCAGAAAACACGAAACCTCATTGGATGTTTCACAGTTCTCCAAACTTTCCTTCAAGATGAGGGCAGAGCAAAGGGTACTTTTACCTCTACTTTACTCCATCACCTTCACATAAATTACTGCACATTAGATCTCTCACAAGCATTCCTGTAAAAGTTAGAGAGATAACTAGCAGTGGCTTAATAGCACCTCATTACAAATTAGCCCTTCTCTCTTACTGTGGTATTATCAAAGCCATTCTGTCAACACAATCCTCAGTACTTTCTTTTGAAGAATAAAAGAAGCAGAAATCTGCCCCGTGCCCATTTGTTAGAAAATGTGAACTTGGACCAAAACACTCTGGTTCTTCTCAGTACTTTGAGTCAGCACTGCCTGCTTTATACTCAAGTACAGTTTGTTCCCTATTTGTTATGGCGAGAACCTACTTTAACAAAGCAGGCATACGTCTCAAATAGGCAAGAGAGAGTACATCCTGTATTTTGAAGCCTGGCTGCGGCATACGTAGTGACATGGGACCAGAACGACACTGCAGAGATGCCACATTAAGCCTTTGGGCAGTCTGTCCCATAAAAATCGAATCATTTGGGCAAATAAGCTGAAGATGAGTGTTTTCCTGCCTGTAAGGACAACAAGGCTCCCAGAAGAGAACTACACCATCACGGAGTAGTTTATAACAAGCTGCCTGACACACCCTTGAGAAGAGCCATTAGTTTCCTGAGACACTGACTGTGCAAAACGTACACAAATTACCAACCATTCAGAAATCCTGCAGCTGGGTCAGGAGAATGGATTACCTTGACTGGTCTCATATGCTTCTGCTTTCCTTTTCCTATTCCGCTGGTCATTCTGTTTTTTCTCAGGAGTCTGTTAAACAATACTTCAAAATTAACATTTCTGCAGTTATTCCAAAGTTTAAAGAAAATGCCAAAACACAATAATCCGCTCCACATCCCCAGTGGCCATTTCATTTCTCTGGTGCATTTTGTTTCTACTGCTGGTACTTAAAGAAACAACAGCTCTCCAAGAGCTGCTACCTCTGGATATAAGCACTGCAAAACGGATAGAACATGGTTAGAAATTAGGTTAATTTCTTCCCCCCCCTTTCAGTTGCAGTATGGCAGCCTCACAGCAGAACAAGTTCTTATAAAAAAATTAAAACAATAAAACAATCTGTGTAGACCATTTCAGGGTGACTGGAGAACTAGCACAAGGGGCGTAGGGTGGCTGAGAACAGGACAGTTCACCTTCCTGAAGCTGTGTGCAGATGGCTGTAAGAACTAACCCGTCCACTGGTGCACATCTGCAACCTTGCACAAACAGAGGCAGAGCTCCCTGAGATGGCAGCCAGGAGAAAGCTGCCACAGGTGCAGCACTTCATCTGGATTTGGTTTGTTTTGCATTTGTTCTCATTAAGGTGAGAACAGAAGGGACCCCAGCATGGTGCATTCCGTGTCACCAGAGACATTTATGTGGCCAAACCTGCTGAGATCACGAGGAAGCACAGCACTGGAAGCAGCTTACCAAGGCTGCTGGAAAGAAAGGTATCTTGTCATTTCCATCACTGCATCATTTTAAAAGAATCTCTTATCCTAAAGGGTCCCAAACGATTTCCAAGCTATAGGCTTTGCCATCACTTCAGTCATCGCTAAACTGCAGCCCAGGGGCAGGAAGAAAACCACAGTGTGCAAAACAACACAGGGGGAGGGAAAGGCATGGGCAGAAAGCTTGTGGTAAACCTAAGCTTCGTGCTCTTTGGAAACCAAAGTCCAAAGTACCCTGTTTAAGACCTCTGCCAAAAGACTTGCACACAGTAAGCACAGAAATCAATCTACCTCCTTTAACAGGATGAAAAGGATAAAGCTGACACAGCCAGAACCCAAACCTGGCTGCCCCCAGTGGATGCTGGACACCTCCAGTCCCACATCACCAACCAGGCCACCGCTGACATGTTACCTTGGTAAGATGATGGAAGGGTTGTTAAAACAGAGGTGGCCACTGTGACTGCAAAGCACTTTTTAAAATTGAGAGACTAAAAAGCCCTGTAACAATCGAGAGACTTGCTGCACCAGCTCCTGCATGCATACAAGTGAATGAAAAAGCCTCCTCAATGCTGAGCGAAGAGCAGCTCATGTTGGAGTGACTGTAACAACACAAGCTCCACATTACAGCCTCCGTGGAATTCTAGGCATATTAATGAGAGTCAGTTTCAGTTGTTTTTCCACTCAAGTACATTTATATAACCAAAATTACACACAACATTATCTTTTATAGACTGAAAAGCCAGGAATGGAAGATTTGATTATGTAAGCTTGGTCAATTTAAATCATTCCACACAGGCTGATCAAAAATCAAGTAAAATAAAGACTTAATGCTCAATCTTTCACTCCTAGCTGCACTTGTACAGATATTTCGTTCCTGAAAGACTTAGCTGCACCAGACACCTCATATCAGTCCTGCCACATCATAGAAGGAAATATGACCCACAACTTACCTGGTAATTGGGTGGAAAGCTCTTTAAAGCCATAAGAAAATGGGCTTTAATTTGAGACACTGTTATATGAACGTGTGATTTAAAGAAAAATTAACTCTGCAATTCATTTTACTGCTGCTTTAGCAAGTGTTTTGAAATAGCTGACACTAAAGCAGTGAGTTTAAATGGGGACAAAGGATCAATTTTCACCTCCCCACAACTCTGCGGAGCGATTCATAAAAATGCTCAGCTTTGTACAGACTTCTGCTAACCCACATTTTAGATAGGTAAGGCAAACTTTTCCATTAATGCTCTCTGGCTTTTTGTTTGGCCAAAACTTTATCCAAAACCCACAAACAAATCACAATGCAGCTGAAAACAATTTCATAAGCTGTGTTTTATGAATGCTGTGTTTTTTGGGGGTTGGGCAAAATTTGCCTGCTTACAGTGGGAAGCTTCAAGAAGAGATGTTTCACAGCATGGTCCGAAGGCTGCGCTCACTCCCATTAAATTCCTTGTACACTTTGAATCCAACCGTGTTTAACTTAAACTGGATTACTGTTAGGGCTTGTGCCTGCTTACCTCCAGTTCTTTATCACTGAGAGAACCCACGCTGCATAAGCTCTGGTTGGAAGACTCGCTATTTAATGGACCCTAGTGAAAAACAAGCAAATACAGTTAGAAAATTTCCCTACAAGGCAGACACACTCTATCACACATTGCATCTCTGGGCAAACTATGCTGCTCTAAACCACGTGGATACAGCAGCAACGTGGGTCAAATATCTATACACATGGTAGTGCCCTAAAAAACTCCACGAGTCATGAGGAGCAAGACTGAAGCTGGGCAGCTGTTGCTTAGTATTCTGATTAGGCCTTTGCAATTATGTGTATTTCTGTGTCAGTTTAATTCCTATTTAACCACAATCACAAAGCGGTCAAGGCAGTATTCACAAAGGTCTAAGACAACTAACTGGCTTGAGAAACAAAACTTCTGACCTGTTGAGCAGCATTAATTCAAAGCTCAGGTCTTTGGGCAAGCATCTGCTTGGCCTTGGCTACAACTTTAGAGCCAAGGCATCCATTACTGATATCAGATGCTGGCACCACAACCATTTTTTCTTTAATTTTTTTTTTTTAACCTTTTCTTTTCACTAAGAAAGTGAGCAAGTGAAAGTTGTGTTAGCAGCAGTAAAACTGTCACCCATATGACAATCCCTCTCACTGGGTTATTTTATGGGCCCACAGCTGAACTGCCCTAAGAGCAGTTGCTCCTACCAAGCTAAAGCACAAACCCAAGAGGCTGGAATAGATTTATCAAAACAGTATCCAGTTACCTACAAGAGTCTGACTGCATCTCTGCAGGCTCTGCTGGATACACACCTACAGCTTTAGGTATCCAAGCATTTTTGAAGATTATTTTCTAAAAATCTCCATCAAAATTGTTTTTTAAAAAAGAAAGAAAAGTGAATCATGCAAAGTCACTGTTTTAGCCTAGTGCTCTGACACAAAAGTGTCCTCCCACGGACCGAACTTAAGAACTCTAGACAAATTTGACAAAGATATAAAAACAAAATCCACAATTACTGAGGGAACGTATTAACAGGAAGAATGACATGATAAAGCCACCTCTCCATTAATAACTTGTGAGCATCTTTTCCCGAAGATTCATTCTATTTTGGCATTCTTATTTCTGCAGTAACCACTTCCCACCAATCAATCCTTCCTCAAGGCAAATCCACTTCTCATTACATGCTTGAACAGAAGACTTAGGGGAGGGTGAGCGCAGAAGCCTTAGCACCGCAGAAGGATCCCACAATAGATTATTTTTGAGGGTAGCAGTTCTCCCTTCCCCTCTTATAAGAAAGAAAACCGCCATCAGATGAAGCTTGTGACACAAGCTAGCTATTACTAATCCCTTTTCCAAGCAGGCATCCACACAAAGCAAAAGTTCTGTTTACCTTCTGTGTGACACTGTGAATGCTAACTAGAAAATTTGTTTCTCCTTAAAGGACACGCTCAGTTGCTTCAAGGAAAAATTAAAAAATAGAAATAAAAGAAACCTCAAACAACCTACATGTGAACAACTCGAGAAGCTACGCGTTCAGGAATCTCTTTCAAAAGCAAATGATGATATTCTTTAAGCTTTACTACTACAGAATCAAGGGGGTCGGATGGGGGCCCCTGGAGATCATCTACCCAACCTCCTGCTAAAACAAATCCTGTACAGTAGGTGCACAGGGGCCTACTCCCTTCAACTCATCATACAACTAGCTCAAGAGCACTAAGACATTTCACCTTGATAGAACAGCTCAAAATGCCATTGTTTCCTACACTAACTAACAAGTTTTCCACACTGCCCCATCCCTGAACCTCCCCACTGTGATGGGGCACACATCTCACTGTTAGAATGCTTGGTTGTCCTGGCCGTTTATTCCTTGGCCAACAGGACTTAACAGAAGTGCCAGCACTAACCTTAACCACAACTACATGGAGGCCTCAGTGACAACAAGCATAACATCTTATGGCAAACACGACAGAAAGTTAATCTTTTCACCCATGTAAAAAGATTGTTTACAAACTATACAAATGCTGTCCCTCTACAATCCTCCACTTTCTCTCACGCAATTAAACCTCAGCAGCATGCCCGAGACATCAACCTTCTGTGCAAGTGTGAAAGCTTGGTTAGACACAGAAGCATCTCGGCCAATTAGCATTCGCTGGTCTCAGATGGACAGGTTGAGGCTCTGACATCACGAAGATGAAAGTGAAAGTTGTTCCCCACATTTGCTTCAATTTCCTTGCCTCCATTTTGCACATGGATAGCAAATGACAAGAACAGCTGCTCCCGAAATGCCACGTTTGAGCTTTTCAGGAACACTGTGGTCGAAACGATGTTCTCCATGGGGTTGACCTGCATTGCAGCATAACCTGCCATAATAAGCTGATGAGGCCATCTGTAGTTAGAAACGATCCTAAGATTTTTCAGAAATCCAGGTTTAAACTCATGCAATGGAATACTGAGATCTGGAATGCAAGCAGCCTCAAAAAATGCCTAGTACAAAATCCCTAATGTTTTTTCCCCTCAAGAAGACAGCTATCTGTACTATCCCATGTGTGCAATCTACTGTTCTAGAGGAGCTGGAATGAAACACTTTTTTGCCACCAACAAAAAAGCAATTCCATTCTGATTACAGATTCTCTCGCTACTGCAGAACGTTCCCTAGAAACTACGCTGACAACATCAGAAAACTGAATTTAAAGAAATAGGTAAGGTGAAAAGGAACTGAGTACTTAGTTACAGAATCAGGAAAGCAAAGTTTGAGAGCTGTTTGTAAGTATCTGGCAAGTTCGCTGTCATGTTTACTGATTTTGTGAACAAATGCAAAATCCTTTGTAGACGATTTTTGACCTATTTCCACCGAATGAGTTTTCGCTTCCCTTGACTGCCTTCAAGTAGGCCTTCAGCTTCTATTTCTTTTACAGCAAAGCATTAGGCCTATCTTACAGGCAAGAAGCTAAAGCATCTTGCTCACGTCAAACTGTTAGCAAAAAAAGCTTGTTCTGAGGTATTCAGACTATGAAAACACAGAGTGCTCATCAGAACGTGCTGCACTTGAAGCAGTGAAGATGCAGTAGCCTGGATGCTTAAGAAGCACGGCCTAGGCCTCACTGCTGCTGCTCCTCTCTCATAGTTATGCAAGAGGAAGAAAACACTTTCATGACCCTCCAGCTAGATACCTACTTTCACACACAACCTCATGTTATCAACTCCTTAAAGCAACAGGTTTAGACAACAGATATGAGAAACTATACATCTGAGCATCTGCCCTTCAGTTAGCAGTGAGGGAGTGTGTGCGTGTACCAAAAAACCCTTCAAATTTATGTTTTATCATTCCTGGCTGTTTATATTTAACTCAGCATCTGACATTGGATAAATGTTCAGTACTTAATTTAGCGTACCATTTTAAGTGGTCATGACACAAGAAGAATTAAAGGAATGAACCTGAATTTTGGAAAAAAGTAAGCAAGCAATGGCAAAGAATACTAACGTCAGAATATAGCTTGGGAAGTAGTAGTAGGGAATAAACATACAAAAGTTCACATAGGAAGGGCTTATGAATTTTGTTTCTCGAGTCATCTGCGATGGCACCTGGCTTTTCTAGCAGCCTGCTTTGGGATAACACTGCACTTCTCTGCTGTCACCTTCAGCCCACTCACCCACTATACCCCGTCAAGGGAAATGGCGATGGGGCTCAGCAAAAATGTGAAATAAGTGGGTCATCTGAAAGAAGCTCATAGTTCCTATGGTGTGCACCCAAATGACAATGCGTAAGAACAGCACGCACTTCCTCCTCTGTGAGGAATTTTTCTGAGATAAGCTGGCATGCTCTTTTCCCTTGTGATTCACCTTTCAACTGCTCTAAGTGGCCTACCTGTGCACAATAAAACCTCCATGTTGAGAACTGGATGCAGGAGCAGCAGGCCCTTTCAAGACTCCCACTCAAAGGCAAGAATTGAAAACCTGTCCACTTACACAAGCTACTCAGTTAGTCATTTGTCCCTTTGCAAGAGCCCTGGGAATGCCACAAATGAGGCACAGTGGCTGAAGTTTCAATAGAAACAACTCAGCCTGATAACAGACCCCGATGCATCTCCTGTATCAAAGTTAGTCTGACTCAGGCCTCCCTTACCTACCTCCTGTTCAAGCCTACATACTGCCTCGCATGACTCGTGCTTCTCCCCAGCCTCTCCAAGCTCCCAGACACGATGCTTCAGGCTCGTCCGCGCCTCTTCCGTTGGGCAGTCTCCATTTTGTGTTCTGCAACTCCTCATACTGGAAGAGAGCTCTAGGAATCCAAGCTGCCTAGCTGGAGTCTCACATGTGGAGTTACGTGTGTTGCAAAACTCTCTTGCTAACTCAGTGGCGAGGATCTGCTTCACTACCTCAGGCCAATGCAGCCCAAATTATTCTGAATTCTGCAGCAAATCAAGAGATTTCGAAGGGAAAAAGTCAGTCCTTTGTTCCACTAACAGTTACTGCTGACTCCACACAGGCTTACACCAAAGAGAAATGCTTTTCCAGTCACTCTCATCCAGGGGCTACTGTATAAGCCAGGTTTAAGAAACATTTTCCCCTTATTTCAAGAATCTCGGAAGTGTGAAAATTAAAGCCTGCTTCTTAATGGGGCTTCTAGAAGAGCTCAATGTTAACCAACATTATGGCCAGTAATGAAGTCCCCATATCACCCACATGTCGCAGGCTTTTCTTTTTGGCATGAGAAGTTCATCTACCACCAGCTGTTGACACTTATCCTCCCTTGTATAAGAGTAAACAAATTTGCAACAGGATTTGCTTGGCTTCCATTATGTCTCAAGAGTTCTTTCAGAACGAAAAAAAAATGGTATTTTTATATTACTGACAGCAATCCGGACAGAACCATCACACAACTCAACCTGAACCTCAGTTCAGGGGCAGGAACAAAACTGAGCTCTCATAACTATTTCTGAACTCTAGCAGCTAGAAAATCAGCAATATTGCACAAAGAAGCACCCAGCTTTCAGGTACCTGGCATAACGTCCTGGCACTTTCTGTGGTAGCTGATAAATTGATTTCTAAGGTTCAAAACTCATATTAATTAGTTCCTCCAGTGACACCTGTTGGGGACTACCACTGTGCAGCGCTGCCTCCCTCCAAAGAAAACAATTATGCTCACACGTTAATTCTCAACTTGGTAGCTTTTGTTGCTAAAAACATTGCTAAGCAGACTACACAACTGGTAGTTACCAAACTAATCGAGACTTTCTATTCTAAAGTGTCAGAGAAAGGGTGAAAAAAGCCACAAAAAATGCTGCTCTTTCCTCACGAGCTCTTCTCTTTTTGGAGGCAGACGTTCTGCAACGTAAGTGACACTCTTCGGGTTATTTTCATTTTCCTCTTTGTGATACCTCAAAGAGGGAGGAAAGGGAGCAGCAGTTACCACCGAGCCCAGTGCTTCTTCAGTCACCTTACAGAAAAACACTCGGTCACTCTCTAGAAATACTTCAGCCTTTCTAGGTTAGCTACAGCAAAGTGGTGCACGCAGCTTAGTTTGAAGACCATTTAATGATCAGCTTGTAGCACATACCCACGATGCAGTTAGGATCCAGCCTGGCTAAGCCTGAAGCAAGCTATGTGCAAACACACGAATTCACCCATCACAACTACCTATTCCAACCCTCTTCCAGCAGAAGACTCTGAAAATGACACCCATCCTTGGGAGCTAACCCACGTGGTACCTTAAAGCCAGCACGCAGCAGGGGGAAGAGGGCAGAAGGTGAGGACAGACAAAACTAAACAATGTCATCTCCAGAAACAAACTACTTCTTGCCTTCTGTTCCTAATGACCCAAGGAAGATGCCCAAGATGACTAGTCAGAAAAAGATCTCAAGTGAACATGCTTAAATTTCCCCTGTATATGTAAACACAAACTAGGCCCAGATAAAGAAGAATACTCGTAGACCTCAGACAGTCACATGTTAATTCAAAGACTCGCTTTGTGAATTTGGGAAAGAATGGCACTTCACCATATGGCAAGAATAGGTCTCTAAAGCATCGCTGGCTTTCTGAAGCTATCTAGTGACCTGGATGCACCACAAGGACTATAACAATTGCCTAGAAACATTCCTTGCTCTGAAATTCCACGCATTAACTCCAGGCTTCTAGAGAATTATATTCTCCAACTACTACGAGGATTCATCAGAGTCCTGCAGCAGAATTTTGAGGCATTTAGGACTGCAAACGACCTCGGCCATTGGGTTGTGCCTTCAGCTACCACGGGAGGTGACAGCACACAGCTGCTTCCAAAACAGTTTAGGATTTCTGTGCTCTACTACTGTTACTGGAAAGCGCTCACAGAATCCCGTGACTCTGACAGCTAGAAGCACATTTTCAAGTTTCTAGACCAAAAAATTATTCTTGATCAGCTTGCTTTAATTCATTCTTAGAATTGCGTGCAGATATTCTTTACTTGCAAACACGAAGGAAAAATAGGCTTTAAAGCTGCAGTTTTATTAAGGACACAAACTAGCATGTTAGTTTTATGCAGGCTCAAAACATACCCTGTGTTTTTCAGCATTAAAGAAACCTAACCAAGCACGCTGAGCAATACAACGAGCCAGTGGAAGGCAGGAAGCTCAGAGCTGTAACTGCCTGCTGCATTCACCCAATAGGAGAGCATCTAAGAGGACATTTCTTCCTTTTATGCAATAAACAGCAACAGAATACCTTCTATCCCAGGAGGATGTGCCAGTCCCAGTCCCACTAGATGGCACTAACTTACTCTACGTAGCTTTCCTTAAGCATTTAATTGGAGAGAGCTAAAAACCTTAGTTGAATCACACAAATTGTATCACAGCTTTCCCAACACATTCCCTTTAAGACAGTGACCTACCAATGCCAGTGCGGAGCATGACGGACGGAGACTTGGGGGGGTAGGGAGGGAATTTGAAGCACCAACCTGGGAGGGAATGTAGTATCTGAGATTAATATTGCAACCAAGACTTGCTGCAACATAGTAGAGTCATGCTAATTCATATCAATGGTTGGCTGATCTACTGCAAATTAGCAAGTATGCAAGTATATAAATATATATTGTGTAATGCACTTTAACAGTTTACTGACACAAGGTAATACACTATACTGCACAATAACAGGTGAAAACAAAACTCAGTGAAGAGCTTTGCTCAAAGTGCACTCTCCAAGAAATGAGGACTTATCACTCGGATATGTTTTAGTAACAAAATGATTTTTTTTCATATCCACCTGTACAAAGAAAGGGTACACACTGTTTCTAGACTAAACATACAGAAAACAATTTAGGCTTGCTTTCCTATACCCTTTAAAGGTTATCACTTTGAAAGGAGCAGTTCCTAATGTTTTTTCAAGAGCACTGAGTATGCTGGCACTCTTTTAAACAAAGGCAGTCTCTATGCTTTTAAGTCTTAAGAAAGTTGTTTGACTTTATTTATAGTGGTATCTATGCTGGGGGGAAGAAGCAGGAATCAGATGAGAAAGCACATAAAAAGTTGTAAGTTGTAAAAAATGTCTTTCAAGATCATACCTATGTAATGGAGCATAAACTTACACTTGTAAAAGGCCTGAGATTAGAAGTCTTAACAGTGGGAAAAAGATCAAAAAAAGCCCACACTCCTACTTCAGGTACTGAAAGAATTACTCCTTAATGACTTCTAGTGTTAATCACTCTCACTACATTGCTTCAAAACTGAATCTTTCACTTCTTCATGCTCTCTTCCAAGACTTAGCCTTGTTTGAGTCCTGACTGAAATACATGAAGTATGAACTCAAACTAAACCATTTTCAAGTTCTGATTTACTATCTGTTTTCCTAATGCAAATCTGCAAAGTTTCTTTCCGAAACAATACTAAGAGGCTTCCAAAAATTCCATAGAAGATGGTGTTTTACCCTCCACCTTTCTGCTGTTCAAAACTCAGCACCTTCATGAGATATAAACTGCTTATCACTGACCTAGTTTAAAATGAGTTCTGCCACCATTTCATTGCTCAGAGAGGAAATCAATTAACGCTACCAACAACATCTGGAGAACTAATAACTTAATGCTAGCACATCAAGCAGCCACACAATGTTGTTGTTGTTAGGGGTCTTACTCAAGAAAATCAGCTAGTGATCAGCTAGTGGAGAGTTTTGAAGTTGTACATGAGGACAAAGATGGGATTTACCAGCAGGCTGGGGATCACTGATAGGGGAAAGTTTACCTTCAAGTACTTTTTTGCCTGTTCCATGCAACCAAGTAAGTACACAATTTTAACACATTGTACCCACAAAGAACTGGATGAACAAATTCCTGAAAATATTCAGCCTGGTTACATGTTGTATGAAGCACAATCAACTTGAAACTGTATCCAACGAGGGGCCAAATCCAATTCCCAAATGCACACACTTGGAGAAAGGAAGAGACAGATAAGATTCCCAAAGACAAAGTTGTCTGTTTTTTTGGGCGGAGTGCAAGCTACCTTAAGATGGAGCAGCTCCTGAGAACTTAATTAGAACCCCAAATCTTCTGCATAGCGGTGCATCTGCTCATAGAGATCCCATTTTCATTCCTCTTCAACATACTTCAGACAAACTAGCAGTCAAAACAGAACTACCGATACGAACACATTCTGCTAGCAAAGCAAAATTAGCAAGGTAGGGAGGAAAAAAAGAACGCGGTGCAGGACGTCATGCCTTTTACTGAAGGTACTTGTGCTCACCTTAGCAACACCAACTCCAGTGAACCTGGCCTCCAGTAGTTCCTGCCTTCGTGGGTCCAGGCTATGCAATTCTTCCATCATTTCTGCTGCTGTGGGAGAATAACATTCAGATTATGCAATGCAAGGAAAGGAGAGATTTAAGATTCTGTGCCACTGACAAGACTCAAAAGTGCTTGTTTTGAAGCATAACCACGTAGAGAGCATTTTCTTGCAAGAGAAATATGAGATTACCATGCAATAACAACACGATTTTGTTACCACATTACTGTACGTAAACCACAACCCTGATGGAGAGTTTCATCTTCTATCTGTAGCACCAGCCATTTCAAGATCTCTTAATCCAAGAAACCAATTATGTCACATTCTCCCACTGGATGCTTTATTAAAAGGAAAACACAGGACCAGAGCGTTATGACTAAAGGCTTCACAGCTTTTCATCCGTACTGCATGACTAGGAGAAAAAAAAGCAAAGATCCTCATCCCAGAATTTATTTTTGGCCAATCTCTAAAATATAAGGTCTCCCAAAACTCCAGATTTCACTGACAACAGCTTGTGGCTCTTCCAAGCACGGAAAGGGATTGTAAGAGGAAAATAATGTATGCTTACATCTCCTTAAAGTATCGGATACCTCCAGTGTATCAGCTGCATCTATGCACTGGATGCACCTGGGGTACCTCTCGGCAATCTGATGCAATGGATGTCATCATTTGAAGGGTGCAGAAACAAACAAACAAACAAGCAAGCAAGCAAGCACGGTCGTGTAAAGAGGTTAAAAAATCATAAAATGTAAAATGCAGATACTGAACTATGAAAAAAAAAAAAAAACGGGACAAATTTCAATTTTCATTTTAACTGCGAATCACATCTACCCAACTGCACCAATCAAGTCCGTCATTTCCAGAAATGTCTGTTCCAGTTTCATTTCCCAGACGAAGGTAGGGAAAAAGAGAGAGAAGATTTGCTGTATAAAGAGCGTATGTGATGAGGAAAGTTCCTGAAGGGCAGCAAGTGCCCTCTAGATCAGGCAGCATACAGTTGTTCCTTTTATTAACTGTCCATTTTGTCCCTGCCGTTTCCTCCAAATGCTGCAGCTCTAAGTTACAGAGGGCTCGGCGAATCCAGCCGGGGGCATTCACAAGTGCTCTCCCCAACCAGCAACAAGCCTCAACAACTAAACGCGGACACCAGAGAATCCCATTTCTACTATTTGCTCCAACAAAGCTATCAGCCTAGTTTTCAAAACAGGAAATCTGTGCACCGAGGAAAATGACAGACGAGCCCTGAAGGCAAAGATGTTAAAGTGCTCGGAGCTCCGTCCCCCTTTACGGGGAGGGAACCGTGGGGATGCCGGGCTGTGGAAGGGGCTGCCCAGCTGGGAAGGGGCCGCACCGAGCTCCCCCCTCCCCGGAGCCCATCTGCCCGCTGGGGCCTGGGGAATACCCTCGGCTCGGGGACTACTGGAAGTTGCCCCCCCCTCCCCTCCATCCCTCCATCCATCCATCCATCCGTCCGTCCCGGGAGCAGACGGCATTCCCTCCCTGCCCTCCTCCCGACGGCTCCAAGGGGGGACGCGCAGCCCCTCTCTCCGAACACGGGCACGCGTTCGGCCACCAGCGGGCGAGGAGCAGCCTGCCCCGCCGCCAGCTGCTGCACCGCCTCGGCCTGCCTCCTCCCGTCACTGCCTCACTCCCAGGCCGGGGATCCAAAGGCCGTGCCCACCCCTTCACCTCCTCTCCGCGGCCCCCGCGCTCCCCCGTGCCGGGGCCGGGCCGTCCCCGCTCTTACCCCCCCCAGCACTCCACCAGAGCCCCGCGGGGCCTCGCGCTGCGCCGAGCACCCGCGGCCCAGGCCTCGCTCCGCCGCCTCGGGGCACGCACAGGCCGCGGCCCTTCCGCCTGACCCCGGCCCGGCCCCGCCGCGGCCAACAGCGGGCAGCGCTCCATCACACCCCGCCCGCCCGCCCGCCCCCGGGGGTCGCTGCCCGCCGCCCCCTCCGCCCCCAGGGCCCGGGGAAGGGAAGCGAAGGGGAGGGGGGGGGGTCCCCGCCGCCCCCGGGCTCTCTCACCTGGCGCTGCTGCTCGTGCCGCCGCCCCGCCGCTCCTCTCCCCTCCCGCCCGGGCCCGGCGCTCCCCGGGCACCGCTCGGATCCCGCCGCCGCCGGGGGCAGGAGGAAGAGGAGGAGGAGGAGGAGAAGGAGGAGGGAGGGAGGGAACCTGCTGCGGCGGCGGCAGCGGCGGCACGGGCGGGAGGGGGAGGCCAGGGGCGGCTCCGCGGCCTCTCGTGAGCCGCCGCCGCTGCGGGCGCCCGGGGGAGAAGGGCGGAGGGGAAGGGAG
>NC_034434.1:1306302-1343717 GCF_002078875.1 Numida meleagris | reverse complement strand
GGGAAGCTCTGTTATTTTGAACTCGGTGATTTATCGTGCTCCGAGCCCGGCGTTGTTCGTTAACTTCGCGTTGCAAATGGCTTTCCGAGGCGCCTGCCTCATCTCGCAAGCTGTGTTTCCTGTACTTTAATCTGTTTTCTTTTTTTTTTTTTTTTTTTTCCCTCGGTAGAAGAGCCACTCCAAGTTTCAGCTCCCGCTGCGTGATTCACGTTTTCGG
Source organism: Numida meleagris (assembly GCF_002078875.1). Classification (NCBI taxonomy): domain Eukaryota; kingdom Metazoa; phylum Chordata; class Aves; order Galliformes; family Numididae; genus Numida; species Numida meleagris. Next base: position 1,343,500 of record NC_034434.1, on the reverse strand, counting down.
CACGGCCAGCGGCAGGAATTTGTTAAATAAATAAATAAATAAATAAATAAATAAATAAATAACCCGCTTTTCTCAGTTTCCTTCTTTTCTTCCCCTCACCGCCCCCTCCCCACCCCCCCAAAAAAAACAACCAAACAAAAAGAAAAAACGACATTCTAGAGTAAACATACCATCAGCTGCTAAACTAATCACAGCCATTTAAGGGGAGCGCTAATTAGCACCGTTTGCAGTTAGCGTGGTTCGAAGGACGTATAAATTTCATTGGCGTGTTTCTCTTGGACTTTGGGTGGAGGGAGGGGAGGCTCCGGGGGCTGTCGGACCCAGGAAGGGATCCTGGCACCCGCGGTTCTCCTGGACCCATCACTGCGCCTATGGGATGAGCTTTGAAGGGAATGGTTCGTGATGTCGGAGCGCTGAACAGGAACCAGATGCTGCACCCCTGAATCCATGGTGCTGTCCCCATCTTTGTATTCTGGGGGAGATGGGGGTCACTTTGGTGAGGACCCTGGGAGCTTGAAGACTCCTGGACACCTGGAGCACTTATTTCAAAGACAAACGTTTTCTCCAATACGATCGGAGCTGTGGGTGGTTACTTCTGATAAGGAATGCAATAAGCTGAGGTTACACCATCCTCTTGGAGCTTGCCTCATTCCTCTGCCTTGCCAAAAGAGCTGGGGTATGCATTGTAGAGCTGCATCACTGCTGCAGACCCTCATGCTGTCCTCCCCAAATTGCCTTCCATCTAACGCCCACAGCTCCTCTTCAAGATGCCTCTTCAAACAGCTCCCTTAGGAGAAGGCAGCTCGCTATTCTGTGCTGTGGAGGGGAAAGGAATCAACGAGAAACCAGATTCTAGAGAATTCCTCAAAGAGCATTGCGTGCTGTCAGCAAAGTGCCCGGTAGGTACAAGGGACAGACGAGCTTATCAGACAGCCCCTACAGGAAGCAAGTGAGCAGACATTTCCCAATCAGCCTCTAAGTCACAGATCCTGGAGGTTTTCCTCCCGTACTCCATCACAACACCGCTCGGAACAGGGGTGCACCATCCATCCCCACGTGGGATTTCCCTTCTTAGCAGTGCCAGAGCTCCCAAGCCCTTGTGCCCTGGCACAGCAGTGGGCTCCAATGTACAAATGGATTTATTGATGATAAGACACAGTTCAGCTGCGCTCTTTGTTACCGCATTCTTTCCCATAGGACTTAATACCCCAGATTTGGGCTCACAGCAGAGACAAGGTGGGCTTTTTTAAAAAACAAAAACAAAACCTGTTTTCTAAAGAAGAAAAACTTAACTTCTTGGAATGTGCTTGCAAGGAAAGAGCTGCTTGTGACTTTGAGCAGGGAAAGGTTTTGTAATACAAAGTGGCTGGGATGTGTAAAAGCGTTAACACTTTGTGTAAGAAAATTTCTGATTATATTCAAAATTCTAGTGTCTAACATTAAGATATTACTTTTAAAAACATATAAAACAATAATAACAAAACAATAGGAAAACAAAATTCTCTTATCTCAAGGCAATTTTCCCCACAGTATTCCGTGGATTTGGAGCACTTGGATCTCTAAGAGTTCTCATGCCATAAACCTTCCATTCTTCATGCAATAAACCCGCGTGGCACGCCAACACTCCTCACTTCTCCCCTGTTTCCATGTGAGAGGCTGCAGCCTCGCTCCTTTCAGAGGAGCTGCTTCAAAAGCTGGCGGGCAGGGTGGTTATGAGCAATGCAGGACGTACAGGGCTGACCAAATATTATCTCATTCGTGGGGGCAAGCCAGCCCTCCTACACCCTCATCTGTGCCAGATCCCTCCCGTACAGCATCCTGCTCTCCAGGTCTGCCATCAGCCAGCGGCAACGCTTCCTGCTGCATCCCTCGTGGCAGCACTCCCATTTTTGCTCCCTGGATGTCAGCAATATCTTTGGCATGTTGCGCTTCTAGCACGGTTTGGAAGAACTACTCGGCTGCCGCAGCCATTTTGTCACTGAAATTCCACTTGAGCAGCCTCCAGCCAGCACCGTGCTTAGCAAAAGGAGAGCAAAACCTTTGCATGGCTGCTTTGCTGCGAACCAACGTTAGATTTGGCAAAAACCTGCTAAGATTTTAGAGATACTGTAACGCAGCGTGTAACAAGTTCTTTGTCATGAATTTTGAACAGATAAAATAGCACAAGGTCGTTATCTTTCTTCGTGTTATCAGTGCTTTGCCTTTGCTTTCCAGGCTTGTAAAAGATTCTAACTGCATTTTTCCTCGCGTTTCTGTACAGCTGTGAGGTGTAGGAATGTACTGACATAACATAGCACACAGAAAAAGGAGAGCTGAGATTCCTCCGTGATAGCAGGAATCCAGGACCTGAGGAAAGCACCAAATTGCCTCAACCTTTAAAACATGAAAGCTGTCATCGGTGATCTCGAATCTGGAAATTTTACAGCTGTTGAGATGGAAAAAACAAAATCAGTTCACTCAACAGGTTTCTTACAGATTTAGCACCCGGGGATGATCTCACCTCGAGGCATCACATCCAGAAGAGGCCAAGCCCTGCCTGCAGAGCAGGTTGTCCTACCAGCAAGGCATGAGCTGCAGCTGGAGAGCTTGTTAGACTTAGGGCACTCAAAACAGCTCACCCCTGTGTGGATTCTCTAGTGCGTAGTAAGGATCCAGCACAGCCTTTCTCTCGCTAGGAAAGTTAAAAGGGTCTCTTCTCGTTTTCATCAGACGGGGAGAAAGCTGCTCCAAGATAACATGCCATCACCTGACTCCTTCCTGAGGCCATTCGGAGCCTCCACCCTCCCACACAATGGAGTTTATCTCGGAGGTTGTTCCTGCCCCTCCCTCTGTCTACACCTTCAGGTATCCCATTAGGGAGGCTTTGATACCTGAACCCAGTCGGAAAGCATCCAGGTCGCACAAATCTCCACGCTTGCAGCAAACCGAGCACAACCACAGAGCAGTGCCCGAGCCAAGGCAGCGCGTGTCCTGCCTGCCTGGAGGAAGCACACGGCCCTGCCGAGCCCAGCCAAAACTCTCAGGTAGGAAATGAATACCTCCACGATCAAGTTCGCTTCCCCAAAGCACATGGCACCGGTGAAAACCACTGCTTGTTCTGCACGTGCCTGAAATGGTGTGATTTTCCTTTACGTGCCAGCACACCTTTCCCCCTCCTCATTCACTGCTACTTCCTGGAATACAGGAGAATATTCTTCTCGGCAGGATTTGTCCTCTGCTTCTCTTCCTCCTGCTTGAAACAGCCATAATAACGCCCTACCTTACAGGGCTTTCTGAAAGCCTCCATTAAACAAACCGCTCTCAGATTTGTGTAAGAGGAAAATTAAATCAACATCCCATTGTAAAGCTGGAGTTACTGCATGCAGATTCCTGTAGGTATATTCAGCCTCTATGCGAACGTGTGTAAATACAAGCCAACCTTCACAACAAGGGCTGTCTCGGTAGGGAAGAAGTCTCTTGAAGTTAAGGAAAAGCTACATTTAGTTTCCCATGCAACCTCGATCGACCTCTTCATATCCACCCTTGGTGGTGAATACAGAAAAAAAAAATGCACAACTGTTTAATTAAAGACTGTAGTGAAGTGTATCTGCCTAAGTGGCTCTGCCTTGATGAAGGGGACCAAGGACAGCATCTCGTGCTTGGATAAAGTAGCAGTCTGAGGGGAAATCAGCCATTTCTTCCTCTAAATGAGGAAAGGCACATCCAATACCCCCTGGAGTAGGGTGACATGGGGCACCCCTCCACTTCCAGCTGTACAGAAGATCTCCTGGTATGCCTCATGCACAGGGGTGTGAGCCTGACCCCCACAACCCAGGACTGCAAACAGCAACTTTCTATTTCACATCAGCTGAAAGGAAGTTTCACAAGCCAGAGGATTGGCTTCAAATTGCATACCGGCCCCCAAATAAAATCAAAACCTGAGAGCTACAAGAGTCCTTTGGACTACAAAGCATTAAAACAACCTGAATACAGCAGTCATGCTAGCTCTCCTCCCCCAAATCAAGCTGCTGCTCACATGTTCCGTGTTGCTGCTTGCAGTGAAAACACTGGGGTTTCTGCATAGAATGAGTCAGGGCAGCAGGGTCCAAATCTCACCAGGATGTTCTTTCTTCCTGGAAACAGCCATGAACCAACCAGGCTGGCAGCTCCAGACACGTGCTAGCGATCTCTCCCATTGATGCTTTCCTACCACAACCAGGTCCCGCTCATCCAACTGTTGTCACATCTGTGCGGGGGTCAAAGACCCTATTTTCAAAAGTAAAAGCCCTCTGAGAGACAACATCCCCAGCCACATCGCATCACTTCTGGGCACGAGGCTGAGCTTGTCTCTCCCTGCCTGTGCTCCAGCTTAAGCTCTCCATAACAGAGGTAGCTGCATTTCACTTAATTCAAATTAGCACTCTCTGTTGCCTGCACAGGTAATTTCCTGCCGTGTGTCCCACTTTCTCTGCAATACAAGCTCCCATTCTGCAAGGCAGTTAAGCACAGGAACTTAACTGCCTTCAGCAGGAGTTAAGGACAAACTTCAGAGCTTTGCTGATTAAGCACAGAACTGACAATTCCTCTCCTTTTAGAGCACCATGCTTCACAGGAGACTCCTCCAAAAACTCATCCCTCCTCCCTACACTTCTAATAATTTCTGTCATGCCCTGAAAGCATATGTGACACCACCACAGAGTGAGAATCCTACAGATAGCTGTACAAAAAGATGTGTGCCGAGCACACACCCCTGTCTGGGAGGATGAATAGCTACAACAGCAAAAGTGATCCTGGGCATTCGACACATTCTCCCATTTCCTGAACATGCTTCTCTTCTGGAGCGATTTTTCTGTAACATGGCACCAGACCAAAAGCAGTTGCACTGCTCAGATTGACAAATAAGGTCAGTTGGCTGACAAGAACAAAGAAGAGATCTCCCATCCCTGCATGACTCGGTTTCCCTCCATCTATCTTTACAGAGATGGAGGGATGCTCACCAAATCCCTCAATAAGGTGACTCCTGCTGTCTCATCTCCATTAGCACCCTCACTTCCAGACACTAAAACCTGTGCATCTCATTTGTGCTCAGGAAAAACAGTTGAGTTGTTTGGTTCTGTGATTCCTGTAGGGAATCTGAATGCAAACCAGCCAGAGGCTCATCCCAGTGCTGAAAACAAAGGAAGCTCACTCAGCTTTGGTTACAATGCAGTGACAAAAGCCACAGGCATGCATGGAGGTTACTTCTACTCACACCTCTATTATTGAAAACAATCAGTTTTCGTTTATCCTGGAGCTCTGCAAGTAACTACACAACCAGAAATGGTGGTGACATACCCTGAGGAGGCGGAGCCAAAACGTTTGGGAGAGAAGACAATTGTGTCCAGTCTCAGAAGCATTTGGTGATTACTCGTTGTAGCCATAAAAATCATTTAGGGCGATTGCTGCTTCCTGCATCCCTGTGCTGTCAGGAAGGTCATGAGAAAGCTCTATAACGTTCACTGGAATGTACAATTTATTGATTTTTGAAGTGAGAATATCACCTCAGCTTCCTGTTCTCTTTGTCTTGTTCCCCTCCTGCCTCCCAGGTTCCAGAGCTCACCCGTGAAATCTGGATGCCCTGGGTGGAAATACGAACCTAGGGAGGCAAAGTGTTCCTTGCTAGTTGCTGGAACCCTTGGCATTGCAGCCAGATTGAAAGCCCTTCTGAAGGATTTTTCCAGGCTCAGCCCAACTCATGGGCTTGATGCCACAATCCCTACATGAAAGGGTTATGCAGAGGGTCAGAATCGGTGATGATACGATTCCCTTCCAGCCAAAACAATCTACAAACCTCCAAGGAAACCCACCATCCTCTGGCAAGAGCCAGGACCAGATTTTCTGAAGTGCAACAATGTCTGGCTCCAGAATCACAGGGGCAGTGCCTCTGAAGAGCTATGAAATCATCTCTTCTGCCTGGGAGGTTTGACGAACTATACTGGCAATGCCTATCAGCTACAGACCACAAGGCTGGAACACTGGGAACAAAACTTGAGCAGATGCGTTCAGAATTGCTTTAAAATTAATGTCACACTGCTTAGAAAAAAAAAAAGTCGTGAAGTGTAGTGAAAGTAAACTCAAGAAATCTTCGTGCACGCTAGAAATACATTGTGCAACCCAGCCTGCTCAGCAGGCTCAAAGTGGGAATGGCAGAAGCTGCTGCAAGTCAGGACCAAGGTACCTGAGCAGAGCGGTGTGGGAGGCAAGGCCTGGAGTTGCAGGAACATTGCAGCTTCAGAGAGAACGGGAGCTGACAGACATTAAAGAAGGAAGCTCAGATGGTATCTGCCTGTAGGAAGCCTGGCTCAACTCGAGGCCATTAACTTGCTGCTCTCTGAACAGCACCAAAAAGACTGGAAACACAAAAAGCACACTGGCCCAGCATGGTTTATATGCAGTGACTGCTTGAAGATTACAGCAGAATGAAGGACGTTGAGAAAGGTGCAGAGCCACTTGAATGGCTGCAGGCTCACAGGGCTGCAAGTTTTTGCATGAAGCCCAAGTCAAAACCAGGCAGACAACTGGGATGTAGCCTTCAAAGTAGAAAGAAATAAATTACTATTTTCATTTCTTCCCTTTCAGGAGTTTGAGCTTAAAGGGGAGTCCATCAACTTTAACTAAATCCTGTTTGTAATTAAAAACATTTTCCTGTGCTGCTTACAAGCCCCTGGATGATTAATAAGGCATTTCTCGAACTACTTTAATTCACACTAATTAAGCTGCTTGTTTACCCCATTCAGTAATTTTTCTTCCAGGGAGTTAAAGATATCCCAGGAGGTGGTCTCCCCTTCAGGGACCAAGAGGGAAAGGACCCCAGGGAACTGCCTAAGGCACCAGTAACACACGGGAGGTGTTTCACAGAAAGCAACAGAGCTGGTTACATGAGTCACATCACGTCAAACCCTCACTGCACTTCTTTTGCTAAGCCTGACTCTTTGCCTGGGTAAGACAAGGAGACATGGAGTTGCTCAGCTCCTGAGGTCCTCGAATAGCAGTTTGCATAGACTTTCCCTCCCGTCCCAACCTTGCTGGGGATGAGGCTTTGGAGGCCTAGCACAAAAACGTAACAGTGGCTGCATAGCTTCTGGGTTGGGTCAGGCTCGTGGCCAACAAAAGATAAATATGTTAGAGGCAAGTGGGAGGGATGGAAGGGGAATTTACTCTTGCCTTTAATACTATGGTTTCTTTCAGCATTTCAAGCCCACAGACTGGCAGGATTGGGAGAGTTAAAGAACATGTGTTCCTCCCAAGCATTGGTGCATCCATGTTTTGACTCCTGCACCCTACTGAAGATCTATCAAGGGCAGGTCAGTAGCAAGGTATGATTTTTGAGTTGCCTTTACAAGAAAGGACAGGAAATAGAGAAGCATAAAAGGCCCCAAAATTGCTGGGAAGCAAAACAATTTCTATTTTTTTTTCTTCCAAAAACAACTGCTTCAAGCCTCATCTTCTATGTCATTTGGAAATGCTGCAAAGTCTCCTGGCATTTTAGAAAAAAATAACTGGGAAGAGAATTCTTCAGATACTGTATACTATAACAAATTGAAAAAGCATTCTCTTCGCAGCTCTTCGATTCCACAGTAAGGGCTGAAACGTTGTGATCCAGGAAGCCTGCATTAGAAGACAATCCAATAACTGTGGTGACATAGTGATGTGGAAGATATGAACTGATTGTGCTACCACATCAGCTAGCAAAGAGCATGCCCTTTCCACTACTTCACAAACTGGGATGCTCCTTGAAAACTCCCGCAGACTCTTCAAATACTGCAATGACACTTCCTCATCTTTTTACTCTTTCTCCTCCATTTCAAGAGAGCAGTTATTTCATCATCTATGTGTCCTTATAGTTGACGGTTATTCTTATGCAATTGTGAACTACAAACACTGGTGTCCAGATAACAAAATACACATGCTACGTACAGCACAAACCGCTCTTCAGCCAATGGTGCACACTTGAGATAAGTTGGCAAAGGGATCCATCTTATACCTAGTGACCAGCTGCAAAGGAAATCAGACTTACCAATTGTGTCTTGGGAACAAAAAACAAGAGTACACAACACAGAGACAGGGTTGAAGATCTTGTTCCATGTAAAAATCCACAGTAAGAGTGACTTGCTACTCAACTTGCTCAGCTGCTCTTAGCATGACTATTTCTTAAGTTGTTAAAACTATAAATAACTTTAAAAACCCAGCCCAGTAGCAAGACACCTAAAACAGTGGTTGGTCTCCTCCTAGACCATTTGTCCTTCGCAAACATCTGAGGTGTTGCTAGGCATTATAAAAGGCACTGAGGTTCTGTGCACGCTGACTTCCCTAACAATACATCTCACCAGGAGGAGACTGCAAATGACCACGAAGAGGATAAAATCTGACGAAGCACACCCTGCTTCCTCACAGCTAGGGAGCAGAAGGCTTTTGGTATTTGCACTGGATCCATACTCGATACATTGTCATTTGCTTCCCACGGTTCACTTGCAGTCGCCGATCAACCAGATTCTGTATTTTCTCCAGGCCAGCTCTTGTGAAGAGATCATCTAATTCATCTGGAAGCAGAGAGAAGAAGAGAAGGATGCTACGGCATTCATTTAACTGGTATCTGCTCACACTGAGGGCTAAACAGGTTGAAAGATGGGCCAGCGGAAACTCGTGGTCTCTGTCTGGCAGGGAAATGCAAAGATCAGACAGGACTTAACCACTGTGTTATAGGGGAAATAAGACTACAGTCTCATAAGTTTCCTTTGAATTTGCCTTCTGCAAAGGAATGAAAGAAGTATTGTGAGGACAGCTGGAGTTACAGAGTGTTGATGAAAACAACAGTAGTTCCAGACATTGGTATTGCCTCTAGTAACAAATTAAGGGATCATCTTCTAGTGAGTAGGGACAGATCCATTCCTTACCCCTCCCCCATCTCTTCACAGCGATTTCAGAGTCAGCAAGAGCAAAGAACCGGATCAGATATCAGACCTGTGCTTTTAAAATGGTGGCAATAAGATCTTTGCTGTATAGGCTGGAGGGGAACTGGATTCATTACAGTTATGTTTGGGAAAAAAATCTCGGAAAAAAACCACACCCAGTTGGGGCCCAATCAAAGCACTAAGAGCCCTCAAGGCCACAACACTTAAACTGGTAAGTATTCCTGACCAAGCAAATAAGTATCATAGTGCCCCAGTGCAGTGGCCCTGGGCAAAGTCAGTCTGAGTCCTGCTGAGCAGCACAGAGCTCATTCAATTGCAGCTTGGGAGCATGTGATTGGTATGGAGCTCCTGTGGAAAAGAGCTAACAGGTCCCAGCTTGTGCTCTTTTATCAGATGCTTGCCATAGTAAAGCATTTGCCAAACACGCACTGAGCATTAATTTTGTTGTGACAAACGAGACTTGTGCAGTGGGGAGCAGAACAGTTCACTGCAGTTGAGCCAGTGCTCTAAAACAGACTATGCAGTGGAAGTGACTGGGGGGTGCAACTGGTGATAAGGAGAGAGAAGTTCAACTCCTGCTGAATACAAAGCAGCAACTGAACTAAGGAGCCTGCCTCAGCTCAATACTGAACCACGCTCCTCTTATTCCATTGTGTGAGAACAGTAAAGTTAAGAGACGTTCCCTCCAGTTGTGTTCATCTCACTACATACTCCTCAGGCAACGAGATTCAAGAGAACTCCACTTCCATTCCTCTCAGTGTAGCGTACATGCCAGTCTTAACCTAAAGAGATTTTCCACTTAGGAATTCACCATGCACATTCACATCAGTAACTGACAGGCCCAGGTCCCTGTGCGATTGGGAGACACTTCATATTTCACACTGCTCCAAGAAAGACTGGCTGGAAAGAGCTAGCGACAAAACTTTGGTGCACAGGGACAAAAAGACGTGAGGACGTGTTTTCTAGCCTCCTACCTTGGGTGAAGAAGTAGACTCTGGTGCCATCACCTCTCACATAGAAGTTATCAGACAGACACTGACCTAAGGGCAAGAAGGATTTAAACAGTTACCAGCTATCATTTAAAAATAAACAACTGCTGCTTATGAAGACAGAGGCACTTCTCCTCCCAGCACACATTGTGCTTAAGAGGAATTAATGAGCTGCCTCTCAAACAGGGCAGGCACTACTCCAGAGAAGCATAATCTATTAGTGAGCTGTAAAGGCTCCCAATGGGAAATGAAAATACCTTTCTTGAACCGAAGCTGGGCTAGGTCATAACGGCCGTAATCTCGTAACAAAATCATTCCTCCTGGTTTCAGAAGGCGACTCAGTTTGTTAATGACGCGCTGCATCCTGAGGAAAGAACAAAATGGGAGTACTCAGCAGTCTGCAAAATCAAGCCTGTTGATCTAGCCTACTTTCCTAAAAGAAAGGTATGAAGTTTCATGTATGTTACAACTTCATATAGAAAGCTACCAGAACCTAAAATCTGCTGAGCTCTGTCAGACTTGGGTGGGTTGATTTTACCTGGCCACCTTTTTTTTCTGACAGTTGCCAATTCTGCTTTTTTTTCCCCTCTCCTTCTTTAGCTTAGCCTGCCACAGCACAGATTAATTGCTCTCTCTTCGTAATTACAAAAATAGCTCCACTGGTTTCGGTAAAACAAAAAATGAATTTGAAGAAAAAAATGCTGCAAAATAAAACCAAAGGGAGTAACAAAGGGAGAACAAAAATATTTAAGTCATTTATTTGCATCTCAGTTATTCCATTCTGCTAGGTCATAGCACAGTGTCACACTGAGATCACAGTACTTTTCTAAACAGTTTTCTGAACCTGACCCTTTCCTTTGCACCACCTCGCATATGAGAAATCCATCTAGACTTGAAACCTAATGGTCCAGAAGGGTACCTCCAAAAATGAGTGCTGACTGCTTGGTGTGGCTGGTGTTCAGAACAGAGAAGCAGCTGTGACCACGGCAAGACTACAACTACAGCCACTGAGCACTTCAAAATTACACCTATCCCGTAACAGAATTTGCTAAAACAAAGTACCTGCAAATTCCACTTCCAGAGGCTTAAGGGAAAACTGATCGGTCACAGAATAAGCTTCAATTTTCCTTGATGTAAAGGAATCTACTTTGAAGCTTTACACATATCTAGAGAAGCTGTGACACACATTAACACCCAAAAACTTTCTGACAACTTTTGCACTTGGCTCTACTAGTTTTATCTCCATATATTCCACTGCAGGTTCAGCTCCATCAGCCTAATCTTTAAGTATTGCTAAGCAATCAAAGGAGTATTTTCCCATTATTCATTGTCTGTCTCTACCCACCAAACATCTCCTATATATTCTGCTGCAGGTAGGCATGTTCCATTTAACAAGATTCTCTCTCTTTCCTGCTCTTGCAGAGTTCATACAAACAACAATTCAGCTATTTAACAACCAACAGCCTATCTGCACCACTTTTATAACAAAGGTGGTCAAATCATTAAATATTTCCTTATTCACTTGTTGATTAATCTACATAAAGGTATGGATGGCACGGTACACAGATCACTGTATTATCAAGCAAGCGATTAAACTACGTAATTCATTACATAGAAAGCTACCAGTCTCCTTAACGTAAAGATCTGGGGAGACCTCATGCAGCAACATTAAGGAGTACAGTGAGGTTATTTATCAGTCAGTCTAATTGCTTTTTTGGGTAATTTTGGTATGGGATCATTTGGCAACAACTGAACGAAATAGAAGAGTCTTCTTGATATTCCTGACATCACAAGGTGGTGCGTACAAAAGAGGTGCAACCTTCAAAATACATCAGTAATGCAGGCTGTTCTAGTCCTTGACATCACTGTAAAACTGTAGAGATGAAGTAGTAAAGCTGTGGAGATGAAGAACTTGAGACACATTAAGATTACAGAGAGACAGCCAGGGAATTTTAAGTCTGTGAAGTAGGTTATGATAGTATAACTTCAACAGATTACTAAGAAGCCTTAGCTAAACTGGATGAAATGGAAGAAGGTACAACAGCATGACAAGTATTTCCCACTTGCCACCAGCAATGCTTCAACAACTAAAGATTTTTCTTTGCCTCTGCTCTTTTTATGTTTCCCTAATAAAGACCCCCAGTTCTAGGTGTATTTTCTTTGGACCCAGAAGGAATTTTTAAAACTTACTTCTCTGGGAGAATCGCTGAGAGGACAAAGATGAGAATGACAATGTCAAGGCTTTCATCTGGCATTGGGAAAGGACTTTGGTCATTGCAGAGGTCATGGACAAATGCAAAGCAGCGAGAAGAATCATATTCCACATTGCTCTGTATTTAAGGGGAGAGAGATTAGAGCATTAGCAGACATTAGTAGTCTACGTTTCATTTCAAAAAGCTAGCTGCTCCCAATACCCCAAACATCAAACCTAGCTCCCTAAAGTTACACTCATAAAATCACAAGTAGTTTTCTAGAAGTCATTTAATTTTCTAAAGCTGTTGCTACGAGTTGTGGTAACTCTTATAAGCAGTACTTGTGTCAGCTTAGAAGATGAAATGGCCTGCTGGATTTGCTGCTGTGCTCCCCATTTCATCTCAGGAAATGACTGATTACAGTTGATACTTCACAGACTCATTCCCCAGCTCTGTTCTGACCTGAAATTTGTTAGCAGTGTTTGTCCTTTGACTAAATTCCATTCTTTTGCTCCACAGACAACAGTACCTGTCCTCAGCTGTCTGTGCAGAAGCACTCATACCACACTCGCAGAACTTCAGTAATAATAATGCACACACAAACCAAACATGACTTTAGTTGCTGTTAAAAAATAGCCTGAACATTTTCAAGGTTCAGCAGTTACTCAACTAAAAGAACATTGAATTAAAAAAAAAAATGCTGCCAACCACAGGGGAAAGGAAACCTAGCTGACTTGTCTGCTGCCAACGTGATGTTTTGAGAACTCTTGCTTCCCTTATTTCTACAGTCTTTGGTGGCTCTTTTTCCTGATTTACCAGTGCAATGGTCAGCATCAGGGCTAGCTAAAACAGAAAGCTGCCAGAAGAGCTACACAGCTGGTGGCTGCTATGATACATTTATGTTAGCGTGCAATTGGCACCATGTACTTCCTACCTTCATAAGTCACTGTTGAGTTTACCTGGACAAGATCCACGGCCGTTGTAGAAAAATCACAGCAATAAACAAAAAGGCCTGGGTCACTGAAATCAATAAAAGACACTATCATCACATACAGAAAGGTGTTCCATAGGAATTACAGAAGTGTATCAAATGCACAGAGCACGAAACTGAGAGTCAGAAATCCTGGCCTTTAGACTCAGTCAGTCTGTCTCTTATTTGCTGTGCAAAATCTGGCATATCACTTTGCTCTTTTATGTCCCAGTTATTCTCACATGGAACTGATCACTCACTTCTCCTTCAGTAGAAGGAGAGATACTAAAGCCTGGATGAAAATGCTTTAGAACAGGACATGTATGTTTGCATTTTAAGACCAAAGACTTCCAGGCTCAAAACAGAATTACTTGAAGACTCGTATAATTTGTCAGTTACATCTGGCCATTCAACATGAGATTGTCTAAAATAAGAAAATATGCAACAGTTTTCCTATTGTTTTTCAGAGGCTGGTTTATCCTGCAAGTAAAAACCCAATGAGAATTACTTACTTGTTGGTTTGTAAAATTGGGAAGACTGTATTTCCAGCACCACAGCCAACCTGCACAAACAAAACAGATGTGCACAGAATGAAAATTATTCCTTCAACACATCCCGTGCAGCTAATTTCAAATTAACTCTCCACAGCCACGGAACAAAGTGCATCTCATAAGTAAGAAAAGAGCACAGCAACGACCATTTGCAAACATCACTGCAAGATCTGAATGTGCTCAGCTCTGAGGAGCAGGCTTACATACACTGTGGGAAACCAGTCAGTTTTTCTAGAAATCTTACTAACAAACTGTATATTGTCACTGCTGGAATCCCAAGCATAACAACCAGTATGTATGAGTCACTGAAGCACTGGAAAAAAACATAGATTAGTAACATTCTCTTCCACAGAAATTCAAAGCAACAGAGAAAGAAGTTTTTCTTTACTATAATTACATCCTGCTGTTTCAGAGTTACCCTCACTAGATGGCTCTCCCTCAAGTTACAATTAGGCCTACAGTGATTCTACCTCGTTATTTCTTATGTCTGTTCCCATTCAAAGTCCCATTTGAGGTCTCACACAACTGGGTTTGGGAAACTTGTCCCTGAATGTCTAAAGAATCAGTAAAATAGGAAGTCTGAGAAGAAAAAAAAACCACGAAGGGCACACAGTGACATATGGCACTGAGAATATTCAGGTGAGACAGGAAAGCCACCACGTCCCAAGAACATTAGTCTGAGGAAGTCTCACAGGCTCAAATTAAATGTAAATCTAAAGGACTCTTTATATTGATTCTCCCTAGAAGGGCAGAGTTTCTACAGAACAGGAGTACTCAACAAAAATGGTGATATCTATCCTGAACAAACTAGAGGAGGCAGAGCAAAAGGTATTTACAAGCTGTCAGGAGCCTAATATTTCTAAGTACTAGAAATTTGACCCAGACAAGCATGATTCCTCATATTAACTGAGATTTCCCATTATTAGATGGAACATAAGGTCCTAAACAAACAGCATCTCTACATTCCTGGTTTCATTATTTCATTTCACGCCTCCCAGGACAAACAAGAATCAGCACAAACATCAAAACCATAAAAGATAAGGGAAGGATTTACACAGACAAATAAAAGAATCAACTTCTTACAGAAAAGAAGACATTGCAATGCTTGTTTCAATGTCAGAAAGTTAGAGTTTTTATTTTAAACTTGAAACCTTGTCAACCTTGTCCTTGTGCTCTCTGTATACAGTCTGAACCAAGAGTCTCAACTGTTTGAACTTGCCCTCTCTTTTTACTGATGCAAGTTGATCTTCCCATTCACTTGTTGTTTCCTATGATACATAGTTTTACATCCATCACCCAGCCACACAAACACTGATACAAGAAACCATTCAATGTGTGATTCATTGTTTTATGCCATTACCTCTAGTATACGGTAAGATGCAGAGGACCCTGGGTAATCTTCATTACTCTGTTTCAGCTTCTGTGGAGCCAGCTCTTCTGTACAGAACGTAGGACTGCTTTTTATCAGGTTTAACTGATTCTCTGCTCTGGTTTCTAATGTGCAATGTCCATTTTCACAGCTTCCCAGCCCTTCATTTTTGGATACTTCTCTGTTGCTAAATTCACGCACAGAATCCCCATTTTGACTTGGGTTCCTATTTGGTGCCAGCTCAGGAAATTCAGTGAACAGCCAATGCCTGTCCTTGAAGAAGCCATTTTCATGGATTTTATAAAAGTCATCCCAGTATCTCTTAGCATTCACCTCATATTCCTCTGTAAACACAAACAAAAACACCACCAGCAGTCAAATCAGAAGGTGTCAGAGTTTAATCAGCTCAGACAGTCAGGGATCACCGCAGACATCTACTCAGTAATCTGCTTTAATAAGTACGATTATTGATTGAAAATCACCTTGATTTAAGTTGGGCCATCTCGCATGAACTCTCAACCCGCCTCCCTACTGTCACTTTGTTAGGAATTAAAAAAAAAAAAAAAAAAAGGGAAAGAGAAGAGAAGGTCTTTTGGTAGGATTTAAATGAAGGATTTAAAGGAAGTTGGTAACAGAAAAGGCCTCTTGGAAGGAGACTGGAATGAAGAAATCCAGGTTTTACTTCCATTTCTAACACCAACCTCCTCAGTTCACAGGAGTCACTCATTTGGAGCCCCATGACACGAAGTGAAACACTTAAAACTCCTAAGGAATTCTGCAACAAGTGCCCGGAGCTGAAGTCTGACACACTACTACTTTTTCCAAACTGAGAAACAGAAATATTAGTCGACTATACTGGCCCAGTGTAAAGCTCAATTAGCATTTACACAATACTCCAAGATTACAGGACATCATGTTTTACCCAAGTACTTTTGGAGTCCAGTCTGCAGCACTTTTTTTTTCCCCCCTCACGGTTCTGTGCAGGTTAGAGCACCACACAAAACAAAAGAGAGAAATCAAATAAGAGACCACTATCAGCAAAGTGATAGTGCAGAGCTAAGGTGGATAGACCAAAGTTGGTAAGAATTAACTTCAACAGCAACCAATAGTGTTTTCACACCTACTAGATACAATCCAGTAGCAAGGTAAATATTACAGAGAATCAGAAGAACACTTACGAAGCCATGATCTGATAAAATTAGAGTCATCTTTTTAATTATCCCTGCAGTACAAAGAGCTACGTATAAAAATAATCTCTTCACCTTGACTATGAGGATTTTCTTCTTTTAAGCTTTTTCCTTAAACAACAAACTGAAAAAAATTTTAGACTAGAGCAAGTTTGTGTCACGATCTCACTGTACCTCAAAGTAAGTGGGGTCACGTCAGAGTCAGATTATTACTTGCACAGGAGGCAGTCAATGGCTGCTAATGTCAGAAGAACCAGTGTTACTGATTGGGTCTCTGGTGCACTCCTTCCTGAACTGTCACTCCTTCCATGCACCAGCAGGGGTACACAAGGCTGCTGGGGGTTGGAAAGTCTTTCAGCTGACAAAGATACGAAGTCTTGATTCCTGCTGATCCTTAAAGATGCCACGACAGGCTCTGACCAAAACAGGATGTTTACCTCAGAAACCATGGCAATACTCCACGCCAGTCACTGTGGATTACCCACATTTTTGCTGCTCCTGTGTTAAATTATTGTGAAATTCTGTTGGATGCTATTGAAGAGTTGCTGTCTCCCACCTAACATGTGTGGAAGCTTTATTTAAAGTTCATTTTCAAAGCACTGGAATAGAGGATTGGTAGCAAAACAAATACAAGAAACCAAGGTCCAGCTGATCATGCAAGGAAAATGGTTAAAGCTAAAAATGACCATACTAATATTTCAGTCTGAACTCCTGCACAACTTATGCCAGAAAAGTTGGCATCATATTTGCTTCAAGATCCTTTCTGTGGTATTAGCTCATAAAAACATCGGCATGTGAGTCTGATTCCTCCAGAGACTTGATAAGGTCTTCCGACCTTTCTGCGCAATTTTGTAAGGACACCCCCAAGACAAGCCCATACTCACCCTTTCACATTGCAGAAGATTTGTAAACAAAATCAACTGTTTACAAAAGACAGGAAGAGAATTACAGATCCCCTGATTTGCATGGAGGCTAATTACGGAGCTTCAAAAGAAAACCAAGCAACTCTTCCTCTTCTTTCCCTGTTCCCAGCCAGCAGATACGCCTTCTATATAGCACACAGAACTTTTCTCCTTCTTCAGAATGAATTCCGAAAGCTCAAAATGTCCAAAGAATAATACAGCCATAATGACCAATAGCCTGTCTTTGTTCTCCTGCTTGGACATTTCTGATTCTCAAAATACTAGACCCCTCGGGCATGTTAGGCTGGGTTGACTTCCCTATGTTTCAGCATTCCCATTGTCTCCACATGGTTCCTATTGAATAGCAGCCATCCAAATTTGCCTGGCCCCCATTGTTCATTCTGGGAAATGCATCATAAAGACCTGACAAACTGCTCTAACATCAAATTTCTCTGCAATTTCATATTTGTATATATGTTCTCAAAGCATGACAGAGAGCACTCTTTAATGTTAACCAGATTTTAAAATGTACTCAGCACAATGGGTATCACAATAGAAACTGCTGGATACTTCTGGGAATCCAAGAAATGAGGAGGATTACTCTTTGGAATAATTAAATTTGCTATTGTGAACACAACTGGAAGCTATATGGGAAGTGTCTGAATAGCTCCAATAGTGTTCAGCATCGCCTTACAGATGATACACTCAATTTAATTTGAACAAGAGTGGATCCATCCTAGACCTCAGCAGGATACAGCAAGATTATCACCAAACAAATATCTTATCATACTAAAGAACAGAAAACCATTTCACCATCATCTGAGGGACTTGATGGTATCTAACATGTGTGGAGAAAAGATGCAATATTAACCAACCCCAGAACAGCTTCAACCAAGAAACTTCACAAGAGAGCTGGGTACCTTGAGCTTGATTCCATTTCAGGTAAGCTCTGTCTTTTGCATGTATCAATATCCTTTAAGCCAAAGTTGAAGAAATAAAAAAAAACGGAGAAACCCTTTTCTGCCTCTCTGACGAGTAACACTTCAATCAGGATAAAACCATTTTCCTTCACTTCAGATTTAATCATTACCATGCTGTCTGCAAGCTTGGTAGAGTTGTATACCGATACTACTTTATTAGATCCTCTTAAAAAAAGTGCTTGCATGCTGCAAGCAAACAAAAGAGTAAGTGTTGTAAGCTAAGGTTTGAACAGTAAAATTGAAGCCATTGCTCTACACCGAAAGAAGTTTGTTGACAGGAAACAGTAACAAGTACTTCAGTGCACACAACATAAACAAAGAATCTCAAGCCAAGACGACTCCTCCCAACCAAGGTCACTTCTATTCCTGTGGAATGAGCCTCGATGGAAGGTGGAACAGTCACAAAAAGGTAAACTTAGGACAGAAAGATTCCTCCTCTGCCATTTTTTCCCCACTAGGTACTAGGTAATGTATTTTGAATAATTTAGGAGAGGGTGGAGGAAAGGATGAATAAATGAAGATGCAGACATAACTCTGACCAGACTCTCCTGCTCCTGTACACACAAGTCAAGACATACACATTACAGTAACATCTAAAAGTACCTTGTTTATCTTGTGGCAATAGCTGTGAGCTGTTCTCTTGAACTTTACTCTTGGCAGTGGCTTCCTGCTCTTCTGACCATTCCACATTATCCCTGTTGTAGAAATTAAGGTGAACTACTCAGCTGAGAGTTGTAAGGCAAAGACAGAGAGAAATAGGTCTAGATAGCTCTCCAAATGGACAGCTGTGGAGCTTTTCTGCAGTCTCCAATTCCAGCTCAGCAGCAATGTAACAGCTACCAGCGTGGAAGGAGAGTCACCAGTTCTGAATGAGCTGCGGTTGCAGCATTCAAAAGGCGTAACAGGAAGGGATTCCAAGAGACACCAAATCTGTTCCTTAATCCTTTCACCTGTTTGATGGTCAGCCAAGTTGAGAGGAATTAAATCCTTACTATAAAACCACTCAGCACAAATAAACCTCCTTGGAAAGGAGCTGCCTTTCTCACATGGAGAACAAAACACCATTCCTATGCAGACAGCTGCCAGGTTGGCACCTGCATACTTTCACTTAAGCAGGTCACCAAAACGGGCATGTGATTTAGCTGTCTTTGAAACTACATTCTGTTCCTCAAGTTAAAAGAAAAAAGGCAGCTAGGGTTATTTGGAAGGCCAAGTATTATATTAAATCCAATTATGAGAAAAATAAGCATTAAGAACCTATTAATAACTTAAATGCGCATACAATGATGTGCAGTCATTACAGTGATTCACTTAACTTTTTTTTCCTTTAAAACAAGTGAATGAAAAGCAGAATACAAGGATCAAGAAGAACTACTCTGGCCTCAGAAAAAAAATCAGCCTTTTGATATTAATTAGCAAAACAAAGCCTTAAGTGTTGCGTTTGAAAAGCTACATTATTAGGAATTCCTGCAGGGAAATACCGTTGAGGACACGTTTTTGCAAGTCTCAAAACGAATGACAAGCTGATGCATGCACACATTGCTTTATTACCACTAAACACAGCCAGTTTTCAACAGAACATAGCAGCCAGAGACCTGAGGTGGATATTTTTACTTTAGAAATGCAAAATACCTTCAGTTCCCAGCAAATTCAAGAATTTGGGCACTTAACTTCTCTGAAAAAAATACAGCTTTCTCCAAGCAAAGATCTGCTCCACCCTAACACCTGGCATGACCTCACAGCATCAAATGGCATGCTCATGCATGCAGATGGAAAAGAGTTGTAAACCTCTGAGAGCAGATAATTCATCGGCTACAGCAACAAAATGATTGCCACCAAGCAGTGCAGCACTGAGGAGAGTCCTGACGTACGGAGGGCACCTGCATCATCCTGTCCACCTCCACCAAAGTAGGCTCAGGACCAAAGGGACGAGCGCTTGCCAGCAGCGGCCGAGGAGGGCCGGGTCCTTCCTCACCTAGAGGCCATCCCGCCCCCCTTGCAGCCCCACCCCCGCGTCTGTCCCCGACCGCTCCGAGCAGAGAGAGAAACGAGAACGATGTCTTAAGCCGCGGAGAAGGGCTGGCAAGGAGCGATGCTCGGGGAGCGCAGGCCGCGGACAGCACACCAGGCCCTGAGAAGCGCGGAGAGGCACCACGGGGCGGGCGGGGAAGAGAACGTGAGGACCCCGAGGGGGCGGGGAGACCGCGGCCGCCCTCACCAGGCGTTATGCTGGAAGAGGCGGGCGGGGTCGGTGAGGAAGCGCCTCCCGAAGGGCCGCCGCTCCGCCGCCTCCCTGGGCGCCGCCATGACGGGCCGGGCGTCGCCGGAAGCGGAAGTAGCGCCCCGAGTCCGACCCGAGAGGGGACTGGGCGGGACGGAGGCGTCACGTGGGGCGGCAGCGGCGGGAAGGGAAGTGGGGTGTGGAGCGGCGGTTGTTCCCTCAGCGTTGGAGGATCGCAGAACATCCCGAGCTGAGAGGGATCCGAAAGGATCAGTGTCCGACCCCGGCTCCACGCAGTACCACGCGAATCCAACGGCTGAAAGCGGTGTCCCAGCGCTCCCTGAGCTCCGGCACCTCGGGGCCGTGCCCACCGCCCTCTGGGGCAGAGCCTTCCCTCACCCCCACCCGCCCCTCCCCTGACAGCTCCGTGCGGTTCCCTCGGGCCTTGCCGCTGTCACAGACCTCAGCCCCTTCGCCTCTCTGTAGCCCTCCTCTGGTCTACCTCAGAGCTCTGTGTCCTTAAACTGTGGTGTGCAACCTGCGCCCAGTGCCCAAGGTGAGGCTGCACCACAGAGCAGAGCGGGACGGTCCCTGCTCTTGGCAGGATACAAACAACAACCCCACCTTTCCCAGCTTTTATTTCGCATTTTGAACACCAGCAGGAAGGGTGGCAGCAGGTCTGGTCCAAATCAGCCTCATCCAGCATTCGCCGGCCTCTGCTGGTGCCCTACCTAGAACACCCACTTCTTCCATGGTGGCTGCCTGGTGGCCGGCTGGAAGCGGCCATGGTGGCGGTCCTGTGCTTGCAGCTCATCGGCTGTCACCAGCTCTTGGCACGCGTTCCAGGACCAGGAGTACGTGGAGAAGGTGTGGTAGAAGCGCCTGCTGCCCGTCTGCCGGCCGATCTGAGCCCCGTGGATCTTCTGCCACAGCCTGAGCAGGCTGGAACGCTTGCGGAGAGCCAGGTTGTACCTGTAGCGCTGGGCCACCTGTGCCTCCTGACAGAAAGGAGAGGAGCTTAAGGGGCAGATCCCCATGAAGGAACCATGCAGATTAGTCCCCCCAGGGGCACGTGGCACAGACATACATACAAAGCACCTCAGTGACGTGTCAGGATGCAGTGGAGGCAGGTTATAACCAATTCACACTGATGATTAACTGTAATAAAACAAGCTATTACTATACCCCTGGTTTCATTTTTCCTTGCTGTTAGGACAAAATTGCTCATTATTACCCATGTCTAGCTAAAGTGTTCACCAGACTGTTAGTAGATAGGTTACATGAGTCCAACTGCGGAATAACTGCAGAGCCCACATTATCAAGGTAACACCTCTGCTCTGAGTTATACAGTATCAGCAGTCCCCATCTCCTTGCTACTGTATGTAAGTTTTGCTACCAAGTATCATTATATATTTCTACCAGCTCTGTGTCTTTGCTATCAGGGAGAAAAAAAGAGCAAGCAGTTGAACCCCTGGCTGTGTAACTGAGCGCCACAGCAGAGAAGGGTGAGGAAATGTGAAGTGAGTGAGCACAGAGCATGGGGCTGGACTTCACACTCACACGTGCTTGTGCCTTGCCCTTTCTGGCTGTTGGTGGGTGACGCCTTTTTTTTGGGCGCTCTGAGTTGATGGCAGGGGAGCGTTTCTTCTCGCTGCTCTGAGCAGGAGGCTTGGGTGCAGCCTGATGAAACAAAACGTAGGTTATAAGGCTTGTCCTCAGGCTTCTTTTGGTACTGTTGCATGTAGCTGAAACATCACCCTTGCCTCTTACCTCCTGAACCTGTTTTTTCTTACAGTTGAGGCGACTCTCCTTTGAAGTTACAGGCTCTTTCTTTCTCTGCTTTGTCTGCTTCTGCATGTCTTTTTTTGGCTTCACCAGTGTCTTTGCATCTTGTTTAGAAATCAGTGGGCAGATGGGTACCTGAGCATAGGGGCTCTCTGAATTGGGCGCGCGTTCTGGTAAGGGGAAATAAGAACAAGAGTCACTGACTGCTCAGCCACAGCCAGCTGCCTCTTGGTTTTGCTTCTCTGACCAGGAAAGGGCTAGGTAGGTCCCAAGATTCCTTACACTTCTGAAACACAAAGCTAGTCAACCACCAGAGATACCTGTGGGGGGCAATTCCTTTCTCTCTCGGAGCCTCTGGAGCAGAACTCCAATTGTTCAATTTTGCATCTTTACCCGTGAGTGTTCCTAGATGGATGGACTCCTGAGGTCTGCTCCAGCTCAGTTTTCTGTGATGCTCTTAGGAATTACTGCCTAGGCTGTAGGAAACTTAGATCCATGGGGCCAGCCCTGTTAATATCTTTACTGACGATCCCGATGAGGGGGATTGAGTGCACCCTCATTAAATTTTCAGATAATACCAAGTTGGGAGGAAGTGTCGATCTGCCTGAGGGTAGGAAGGCCCTACAGAGGGATCTGGACAGCCTGGATCGCTGGGCTGAGAACAATGGGATGAAGCTCAACAAGACCAAATGCTGGGTCCTGCACTTTGGTCACACCAACCACATGCAACACTACAGGCTTGGGGCAGAGTGGCTGGAAAGCTGCATGGAGAAAAAAGATTTTGAGATGTTAGTTGACAGCTGGCTGTATATGAGCCAGCAGTGTGCCCAGGTGGCCAAGAAGGCCAAAGGCATCCTGCCTTGTATCAGCAATAGTGCAGCCAGCAGGAGCAGGAGGTGACTGTCCCTCTGTACTCAGCCCTGGTGAGGCCATACCTCAGTGATGTGCTCAGTTCTGGGCCCCTCACTACACAAAAGACATTGGGGCACTGGAGTGTGTCCAGAGAAGGACAACAGAGCTGTGAGGGGTGTGTGCACGAGTCTTATGGGGAGCAGCTGAGTGAACTGGGATTGTTCAGCCTGGAGAAGAGGAGGCTCGGGGGAGAGCCTTATCACTCTGCAACTACCAGAAAGAGGGTTGCAGTGAGGTGGGAGTCTGCCTCTAATCCAAGGTAACAATGATATGTAACACCTGGAGGTGTTTAAGAACCATGGAGATGTGGCACTGAGGAGCATGGTTATTGGGCATAGTGGGGATGAATTGACAGTTGGACTTGGTGATCTTAGAGGTCTTTTCCAACCTTATGATTCTATGAAACATTTGCTTATATAGTGCTGATACCAGAAGCATGATTTCTCCAGCTTTGCAGAAGGCCGTGTGCCAGGGAGGAATAGAAGAAGACGTGGCACAGACCTCAGTAGGTTTTCACCCTCACAGATCCAGTAAATTCCCTGCTGGACATTGGGCATGGCAGCATGTGAGCCTTACCTTTGAGTTGCTCCAAATAAGCTGTTGCCTCTCTTTCCTTCATCAGTGAGATGCGGGCAGCGCTTACAAAGGAAGATAAAGGAAAAACCAGAACTTTCCTGTTTTTGTTATTCTTTTTGTGACTCAAGAGGAAATCAGCGTCCATCCAGGCTTGCTCACTAGCGCAATCCCTAAGCTTCTGCTGGTAGTAACTGGAAGACAAAAGAGAGCACCACTGACCAGTGAGGCACAGCCCAAGGCCTGCTCAGCACAGGATGCTGTACACTGGCATAACTGGAAAGATGATATTTAAATGGGTACACGTGGCGTTTAGAACAACACCTGTGTAAAGTAGGTACCAAAGCTATGTGCGTGCTTTTGGTTGTCCAGCTAGATATGAAGCATTTCAGGAAATGTAGACTTGGGCCCCTGTTATCACTTTATCTAATTAGATAGCATGTATATATCACAATAAAAGGGGGGTCTTCCTTCTCTGACTTGTAGCATTAAGGAAGCTCACCTTGAAATCTGGAAAAGAGTTCTCTGGGGCAGCGCTTCCAACTCCATCAGCTTCAGCAAGACTTTGAGGAGGAGGATTCCTCTGGCATCGACATGGTCAGAGTTGCCTGAGTCATTTTTGTCAGGGACTGGAGAGGAGGAGAGCAGTCAGAGCCACAGCTGAGCCTTGTCTTACCTTCACAGAGCTCAGGGGGAGCAGAGACCCCAGCAGACCCCAGCAAGATCTACTCAGTGGGGATCCATCCCCATTTGCTGCCGAGTGCTGGTTGGGTGTCCAGCAGGGAGGATGAGTCCTTGCAGCTTTTCATAAGCCACAATGCTGGGTCACAGTGCTGATTTCTTGCTCAGTACCGTTTAGAATGAGAATCAGGTAATTCAGATATCTCTGGATAAGTGAGTGTTCTTCTGGAGGGGAGCAACTTGTACCTAGGTAGGGTATTTCTTACTTACACACTGTCTGGATAAAACAGTTCTTGTCAGTAATGACGGTCAGAAAGTCAGAGAAATTCATTGCTTTGTCTCCTGCAAACAAGTGGCATCTCTGTTAGCAAGGCAGATTTTTGCTAGAATGAAACAGGGCGAGCAGCTCAGAGCTGGCTCTGCAGAAAGATTTGCTCTCTAAAAACTAAGGGCAGAAGAAAAAGCCTTCAAAGCTTTCACAAGTAACTGGGCTGTGGAGCATGCACGAGGGGGTCTGTAGCAGCAGTGTGACACACGTTCATGAAGGACAGAGTCACCAGTGAGTGCTAAAACACAGCAACTCAAGCACAGCCTCTGGCTTAGAATACATTTCAGTACAGCAGTGCCTAGGGCTGGGAAGGCACAGGGAAAGAGGTCACTTTGCAAGCACAGAACAATCCGTGCATGGTCTGATGCACTCACCATCGGCATCTGCACACACCAGCTTCTTGTGTGTCTCCTGGCCATCGAAGCTAATCCCCAGCTGCTTAGCGATCACCTCCAGGTTTTGAAGGTTAATATTGCCATCCAGGTCTTTGGGGAAGAAGTTGAAAGCATCGGAGAATGCTGCAGGCAGGCAGGGAGAGGACAGCAGGTTAAACAGGGTGGGGGGGGGGGGGGGGGGAAGGCTCTACCTGTCTTGTGTTCTTTTGGAAGCAATGAACTATAACCAATAGGGATTTTTGAGTAGGTTGTTCCTTCCTGACAGCATCAAAGCATCTGCCTCTAAATGGCTGCTGACAGTGCAGGAGAGCTGGGGAATCTGGGGTGAGGAGGGGTAAGTGAGTATTTAACGTGAGGGGCTGGGTGAGGTGGTTGGTTTAGTTCCAGCTCTGTTCTCTGGACATTCAGCTGTCCCTCTGCCAGAAAGGGTATTGATGGTTTTCCTCATCAACCCTCAGCTGCTGGGCTCCCGCATCCTTAGGACACGGGATTGTCCCTTCCTTTGTGTACCCCACAGAGTGGTTATTGTGTGGGGAGGATCGTGCAGCTCTGTGGGACCCATCTAAAGGTCCAACTACTCCTGCTGGTGCTGAAAACCTGTCTTGTGGGGGGAGCACGTAATGAGGTACCTTTTTGCTGTTTCTTTGTCAAGTTCTTCACTGCTTCACACTCATCTCTTGTCTGAGGGATCTCCGTGAGTTCACTGCCATGCACAGAATGATAAAGAGAGATGGACAGAGTGGCAGCCGAGGCATAATTGTACAACAGGCGGCAGCACATTCCCCGTTTCCACCTTCATGCTCACCTGCTTGTGTCTGTTTCGAGGGGATTTACCACCTTCTTCTTTGGTGGAAGCTTCATTGCTACACGGGTTTGGGAAACATGGCCAGGAGCAGAAGCAGCTTTTCCTGGATGTGGAAAGACACAAATAAATGGAGTCTCATGGGCTTCCCTCTCACCAGCATTCACATCTTCAGCATCCCAAGGAGGAGAGCTGGACGGACCCTGTGATGACACTTTTCCCTGTTTTGTGCTACAGCAGCACTAACTCACTGAGTCCTTCTGGCCATGGGCAGCAGGACAGCCAGCAAGGGAAATCCTATGTCTCCCAGCATCCCCTGTCCCGTCCTGCAGCACCTTCCCTATGGGAAGCCTGAATTCCTTCTTCTTGACACTTAAGTCTTTGATTTCCCATCCCACCGCAGTGGATATGGAGCATGACTTATATCCCTTGCATCCTCTTTGCCTTTCCCTTCAAAGCAGTCACTGCATGGGACGACTTGATGCCCCCTCCCCCCAGCTGTACAAGCTATTTTGGCTGTTTTTTCCTTTCTCTGCCTCTTGTACACGGTGCCTCGTGGTAGCCAAAGGCTGACTAGTCACAGAGGGGAGCTGACACCAGTATTTCTGTGATTCACTGACCATCCACTTGTGCCTCTTTCAGCTCCTCCAGGGCTGAGTAGATGCTCAGGTTGGCCGGGATGGAGCCCTCACTACAGAAGTTATCCTTGTCCTCTATGAAAACAAAAAGAAGCCCTCTTGAGCATTGTTTTCCTTCTAAGCATGAATGTTTTAAGCACCATCTTAATCATATTAGGAAGGTGCTACTGCTTTCCATGCACACCCAGGGCATGGAGGGAGATGAGTTAAATAAGAACCACGTTATTAATATCATTTGCCTTTCTCCAGCTCTGTCCTCCAGAGAATTTAAAGTCTTTTCAGCACGTTAGTGAAATTAATCTTGCCTGCTCACAGGGAGGAGAAAAGCCCTGCCATCGCTGCTAGGAGGGGGAAGCAGAGCGATGTGAGGTGGCTTGCAGACAAACCAGGCCTGTGTAGTACGGGAGAGATGCAGCAAAAAGGGGAACAGAAGCCAGAGTGTCAAGTAAATCTTTGCAGCCCGCTCTACATCTATGCCTTCCCACCCTCGTGGCTCAGGAGCTACAACACTGACTTTGCTGTGGGCAGCATCGTGCCATTGGAAATGCACTGCAGCTGCTGGTCTGTCTGCCTCTCCCTGCACAGCTTCATTACCAGCAGATTTGCAGTTCATTAAAACATGTGGCCGCAGAGTTTTCTTCTGAAGGACTCTTGTCTGGTCCTGTTTGTTGCTATCTAGCAGCAGATTTTGTTACGGGGATCTCACTCACCTTCTCCCAGGGGTGTTTGCTGGACCTTCCTCACCGCCTTTATGGATTTACTCAGACTCATGTTCACAGCTACAGGGGGAGAGGAGAGCTTTCAGTGGGAATAACAGACAGCTATAACAACAACAACAAAAAGAGGAAGAATAAATAGGTGGAAATGACAGGCATCAGAGCATGGGGAGGACTAGGTGCTGGACCACTGGCAGCTGCCACATGAGTCAGGGGATTTCCTAAGATGTTGGTTTGAGCTTTGTTGCTTCCAAATGAAGGCATGATGAAGTCCTTGGTGAGGGTTAAGCACTGGGAAAAGGGCAGGAGGACTGTACTGCTAGAGGAGCAATCACTTCCCTCTCCTGCAGAGGCTTTTCTCCATGTCTACTTCACAAGAGTAGAAACTCACTTTATTATTGTAGTGGGATCAATTGTCTCGCGTGTCTTCTTGCATTAACATCATGTCCTCATCGCTTGACAAGCACCAGTGTAGGTATGCAGAAGGCTTTTAACTCAGCTGTTGGTTTCCAGAGATTTTTAGGCTTCCTCCAAGGGAAAAAGATGTCAAAAGCCTGCCCTTACCTTCCACGTGTCCCAAGGCTTCCTGCATCTCCAGGCTGCTCCGGTGAACCTTGCTGGCTGGGGCATCCAGGATGAAATCAAGGTCTTGAATATCTTCCTCAGCTCCTACAACAGGGGCTGGGCAAGGTTTGAATGGAGCAGACTGGCTCTCTGGGGACGTTTGAGCCAAGACAGTGGCAGTGAAGGGAAGGTAGAGACCCTCACCATTCACAGCAGAAGGATCCAGCTCCTCTGCAGGGTCAGAGCCCTGACTATCCATGGTGTCTGTGTCCTCTGTAACGAAAAAGTGTTGGAAACCTCCTCTCCGTGCTGGCAGCCAGCAGAGAGGGACTTGGCAAAAAAATAAAGGTTATTAATAATAATAATAGAGACTCATTTGCCTTTCACCTACCCTTTCCATCTGAGGATCTAAAGGACCGTAGCCACAATAATGCAATGAAACTCCCTCCCTCCCAGGCAGGGTGAGATGCTGAGGCCAAGAAAGATTAAATTCCCCCTCCACGGCCATTCATCACCCAGTGCTTCCCTCCATACACTACGCTGTATGTAACACTCTCTAGACACAAAACCCCATTTCCTTTGACACACTGAGGAACGGTGTTTGTGTCATGCCAGGACACATGGAGCCACTTGTGCCAAACAATGCATAGCAAACATTTAACACTAGATTAAAGGGAAGGGAGAAGCGGAGAGAATTTCACCTCTGCTGCGTGCAAGGCATATCCCACATCATGGCCATCTGCAGGCACCCAGCAGCCTCCCTGAGTCTCTGGGTTTCTGGCTGCAGGGGCTATGCAGAAGCAGGAAACAAGGAGGGATACCAGTTCCCACCTGTGATGTGTCTGAGGATCTGCTGCAGCTCCTCACTGGCTGAGGAGATCTCCCTGGTGCCCACTCTGGAGTCGGGGTCCTGGCTGCTGGCTGCATCCCCTGGGGTGCAGGGGGAGACGGAGCAAGGTTAAAGGGGAAATACTCCTGAGGAAGGAGGGGCTGACAGACAGACAAGAGCTTGCAGGGAGGCATCCTGGCTGCAGCTTTGTGTTTTTCTACAAAAAAAGGGAGTTGACAACACTGAGAACTCTCATGTCCACAAAGGATTTGGTGATTTTAGAGCATTTAGCCCCAAAACCGATTCCCATACTTTCTGGCCAGCTGGCCATCTAGACTGGAGGCCCAGGATTCCCTAGAGCACAGCATTCTCATTCCAAGCTAACCCTGACTCTTTACAGTCCTTTTTACAGATAAATCCCAGAGCAACCTGGTCTGATCTCACAGCTGACCCAGCTTGGAGCAGGAGGTGGCACTAGAGACTTCCCGAGGTGCCTTCCAACCTGCGCTGTTCTATTATTTTGTGCCCTGGGAAATGTCAGCGTAGTGACTTTATAAAAGTCAATTCCTTTCTCCTCTTCATCTCCAATTCCGAAGCTTTCTGCCTGGAAAATGATCCAAATCCTGAACACCCCGAAGTGCTGACACACTCACCATCCACAGCCACATCCCCCAGTGCCTCCTGGCGATTAAGGTCCGGTAAATGCTTTTCCATAGGGGCTGGGTGAGACTTCAGCTCTCCACCATTGACCTGCTTTCCTGCAACCAACGGGGAAATGTGTTTCATCTCAGAAAGTTTCCTAGAGGCTCGGAAAACACCGTTCTGGGTTGTGAATAGGACAGGATGCACCTTGGGCTAGCTGCATCAGCTTTGCTCATTTTTAGGTTTATTAAAAGACATCGGATTATGCTTGCTGCAATGATGAGCGATAAGAAGTGGGAACTGTCTGTCTGAGTGCGTACAGACATCCCCATCTAGTGGTCCCCAACACCAACAGCCTCAACACATCCCAAATGTTCCGGTTCAGCAGGGTTGGAGTTATTACCACTTGCAAATGGCTTCTCCTGGGGAGCCGTGAGCAACCTCCAGCCCTGCTCCTTCTCCAGGAGAACCTCTGGCTGCTCACGCTCCTTTAGATAGCCCAGCACAGCCACGTGGCCCTGTTTTTGGGTCACAGCAGCTGATCCTCGTGGTGCTGGGCCTTATCCTGCCAGCAAACGTGCTCACTGACATTAAGGAGCAGGGAGATTAGCTAAGCATGGTCTTGTCTCATGCTACAGCTGAATGGAAATTTTCTGTGTTACAGGGGCTTTGTCCAGTGTACCCCTATGTGGGATCCTGGCTGTGGCATGCAGGGGGGGGGTCATGGCTGCTCTCTGCTGTGTACCTTCCTTATGAAAGCTTCCATCACCCTTCAGAAATGGTCTTGGATTCACCTCTCTGCCTTCTGGAAGGGAAAGAGGAGTTTGAGGTTGGAGGATGCATGAAGACACTTTCCTGCAGGTGATCCCACAGAGGGCTGCAGCCTGGGGCAGCAGCTGGGGGAGCATCTCGTGGCTGCTTGAACTTGGGGCCAAAGGAGAAGTGGGTGCTGGTGGCTGTGGGCACAGGGTAACGTGGTCACCTTCTCATTACA
The DNA here is from genome assembly GCF_002078875.1 of Numida meleagris. Classification (NCBI taxonomy): domain Eukaryota; kingdom Metazoa; phylum Chordata; class Aves; order Galliformes; family Numididae; genus Numida; species Numida meleagris. The sequence goes on along the minus strand of NC_034434.1, from coordinate 1,313,350 downwards.
CCTGTAGAACAACACCAGGCCCCATGCTAAGGGACTGTAACTCCTGGAGTTACAGACTGTACCCACCTCCTGGAGGCACATGGCAAACGTTAGCATTTCAAATTTCATTACAAATGTATATCTAATTTCTACTAGAAATTTAAAGCTGAAGATCTTGAAACTGTGAGATCGAGATGGAGATGACACGGGACAGCCTGCCTGAGCCTGCTGAGCCAGCCTGGAGGCTGAGGGGCTGTGAGCTTCACCTCTGGGAGATGCCATGTGTTCCATGTGTCCTAAAACATGCCTGAGAAGGAAGACAAGGCTGATGCACATGTGTGTCTGGGTTAGGGCAGTGCCTCCATGCTCACCGTGTGCCTGGGTGTGTTTCAGCCCCTCCTGCATTTCCTCCTCTGGGGGGCTGATCCCCTGGCTGTCCCCCATGACAGTGCCCCGGCTGTGGACATCAGCCTCATCCCCTGCAGTGGTTGAAGGAGAATTGAGGGTGGATGAACACCAGCATCAAGTTCTTCCATCCGAAACAGCCCCTGAGTCTTGTTTCTGGATTCATTTCAGAGGGGTACGCTAGAACCAACACAGCTGTAAAATCACAGAATCATAAAGGGTGGAAAAGACCTCTAAGATCATCAAGTCCAACAGTCAGCCCATCACCACCGTGCCCACTAACCATGGCCCTAAGTGCCACAACCACACATTCCTTGAACACCTCCAGGACAGTGGCTCCACCACTCCCCTGGCAGCTGGCTGAACTGAGCGTGGAGAACCGGGGGTTACCTTCCACCTCCAGCACAGCCTGGTCCTCCCACCCTTCCTCATCAGGATCCATGCATGTGTTGGATGAGACCTCGCTCCTCCTATGAATGGAGATGCCCATGTTGAGCGCCTGTCCCTGAGCCTCAGGAAACTGGGTCACCCTGGGGGCAGAACTGGGCTGTATTACCTGTGCTGGGGTGTGACCTCGGGGGGGCTGGGAGTCCTGTGCCCCACTGCCTGGGGGATGATCTCTGTGGCACTGCTGTCCCTCGAGGCTCGCAGCTGATCCTGGTCGCTGCTCACATCTTTGCTTTTACTTTTCTTTTTAAGCCGAGGGCGCCGTTGGTTGAGTGATGCATCAAAGGACCGGGGGGTCTGAAGCAGGGAACACCCATGCCATCAAACCCCACTTGAGAATGGGCTGAGCCCAGAGAAAGCAACAGGAGAGACCTGGGCCTCAGCAGCTGCGAGAGCCATCCCAAGACCAAGCCCCTGGCCCAGTTGTGTCCCTGAGTTTGTGGGGCACGTGTGTAGGTGACGGGCTCATGGTTTGCCCACCCTCACCTGAGCTGCTTTATCCACTTTTGGCATGCCTGTCCTGCGCACCTCCTGCCTGGGTGGGTAGGTCTCAGCCATCAGGATCATGCACTGCTGGATAGACTTCCTGCTAGGAAGGCACAGTCCTGTCACCCTCCCCAGCCCATCCTGAAGCTTTTCTGCCTTGAGGGTGAGCAGGGAGCATGAAGGAGCCCTAAAACATGGACAGACACGGGCTCCATCCATCCCCTCACTTACCTGGAGGTCCTGCTGGACATGGAGGTCCTGCTGGATGTGGAGGTCCTGCTGGATACAGAAATCCTGCTGGACACAGAGGTCCTGCTGGATTTGGAGGCTCTACTGGACATGGAGGCTCTACTGGACATAGAGGTCCTGCTTGGTGTGGAGGACTTCATGGGGACCACCATGTCTCTGGAGCTGGCAGCTTCTTCCAAGCCACGCTGTGACAGCTGCTGCTGCTCGGTGGCCATGAAGCTGTAGGACTTCAATGGCTTGTTGGGCTCCGTCCCCTCCTTGGCTGGCTCTGGTGTGAACAGAAGCACTGTGGGGCTGTGCTGGCACCCAGGTCATGTCTCTCCAGTGACCCCACCTTACTGGCTTATTCTCTGGTCAATTGATTGCCCTGGTAGCCTCAGGCATACCCAGACAGAGCACGGCTGTCCCTAAGCTCACTGCCTGGTGCCACAATTCCGCCTGATGTCACAGAGTTCCTGGGACATTCCCTGGCTCAGTTCTATTGTGCCTGTGAGCGCTAGGTTCCAATGGGGACCATATTGGTCCATAAGGCACAGAGTGGCACAGGGATGGGGACAACATTCAGGGCCTGAGTACAGGTGCACCTCCATCCCTCCAGCTGCCTCTTGCTGAGCCCTGCACCACCCCCATGCAATCACTCTTGGCTGGAAATGCCCAGCCCCAACCTGCACCCAGCACCCAGCTGGGGACACTGAGCGCTGCCCCAGAGCCTCCCCTTGACTCCACTATGTGGGGTGTGGGCACCCCACATCCCACAGGGTGAATGGGAGCTGTAAGAGCTAAACCCACCCGTCTGCCCCAGCTGGGGGCTGCCCACTGAGATGACTCTGCAGGCCTCAGCCTCAGCATCCTCACAAGCACAACTCGTGCCCCTTCACACAGTGTGCTATTTCAGCATCTCCTCTGCTCCTAAAATGCTACTTCGGAAGGTGCCACCAGGTGTCCCTGCAGCTCTTTGCGATGTGATGATGAGCGTGTGCCCAGGCAGCACTCCGCTCCCAACTTTCTCAGCTTCACCCCAGCTGCTCCCCACGTTGGTCCTGCAGCGGTCTCAGCCCAGCTGCCCTCCTCCTTCGGGGGCTTTTCCAGCATACTGAAAAACTTTTGGAGACCTGCAGAAGCTTGGGAGTTCTTCACCTTGCAGTGAAGAGTGGGAGCTACAAGGAGAATTCCAGGCAGCAGCAGGCTTGGGGCTGCCCTGTGACCCCAGAAGCCCCCAGCTCCATCCATCCATCACTACGCTGAGATGGCCAAGAGCTGGATGCTGACACCACTGAATGTTTGAGTTTCTTTATTTGGTGCCCTGGGAAGTGCCCACAGGTGCAGTGAATCTCTGCCCACCCCCTGGGCTCAGCCCCAGCTGCCACCCAGCACCATCCCTGATGCTGCTCCCATTTCCACGCTGCTGGAACAGGCAGGTGGACACAGCCAGCACCTGCAGGACAGTCTCAGGCACTAGGGGTGGGCATGGGGCACAGGATCTCCATTACTTTTTGGTAGAACCAAGGGGAACAGAGCCACCAGGATCTGCATGGGGCAGGCACCACAACAGCTGACCCAGCTCTGCCACCAGGATATTTTTTTCCACAGGGGACAAAACCACAGCTGGAGGTAGCAGGATGGGGCCTGACCCCTGCCTGCTCTTCTGGACCCTGAGCCGCACAGAAAACCGAGCACAGTACCATGACACAGCCCAAAAAGCACAGAAAAAAGCTGGGAGGTTGCTCCCCAGAGAGCCAGGCTCAAGGGATAATGCATCCATGTGCTCTTTGAAGGGGGACGGTGGTGGGAGTTTCTGGGACCAGCACAGCTGGTGCTACATGGAAGTGGCCACTGGTGGCAGATGGAGGGAAGGAGGAGGTCACACAGAGCCCGGCCACTGCTTTGCACTGTCCCAGATCACAGCAGTGTCAGACAGGTGGGGGTTGGCTGGTTGCTTGAGTGTCCTCAACCCATAAAGCAACACAAGGGCTGCAGCTGTTCAGTGGGTTTCTCCAGCACAGGCCATGCAGGAGAACGCACCTTGGCCTTGGGTTCTACCCAAATCCCCTCAGCCCGATGAGCACCTCACAGTTCACAGTCTCTCCAAGGCAGAATGTCCCATGTCACCACGTTCAGTGTATGGAGGGGCCGCTGGCCCACCGAGGTAAGGACGAGAGGTTTGCTGTGGAAGCACATCCCTGCAGTACGGTGAGGTGATGGGCAGCGGGGCCAGAGACAGCCAAGGGGTTGTTAAATTACACGCAGACACTCACACAGACACACACAAGCTTTTCTGTAAACTGGACTCCAGGAGATCCCATGGTCCCGGGCTGATCCCACAGCCAGCACTGGGTGCAGCATCCTACATGTTCCCCCGGTAGGTGATGTTCGTGAAGGTTGAGGTTGCCTCTTTGTATAATGGGTTGTTGCCCTGGAAGAGAAGCAAACAGCATCACTTTGTGGTTGGCATCGGTGTTTTCTGCACTTCACACTTGGGGAAACTGAGGCACCGTTGGGTGTTGGATGCAGATGGCAGAGCTTTGGAGCTACAGTGTGCTGCAGTTTAACAGCTCCCCAGGAGGTTTTATGGGGAAGAACAGGGGAAATGTGTTGTAGAGGAAAGGCAGCGGGAGCTCAGGAGCAGAGCCTCCAGGATGGACATCCCCATCTCTCCCATCCCTTCCTTCTGGGAGACAGAGGACAGGCACTGGTGCCATCCCAGCCCCTTCCCTTGTGCTGCGGGTGCCTCAGCCCTTCCAGCATCCCGTGGCAGCTATGTTCCACCAGCTCATGAGGTGGAACATTGGTGTGGGCAGTGAGTAAGAGACTCATGCTAGAGGGAAGCACTCAGGATACACTGGGAAAAGCAGCTGGGACATCTGCTGTGTTCTGTGCACAGCCCCTGGGACCACCGCAGGTGTCCAGGCTGATGGTGCCACTCCAGGTCTTGCTGAGCCACCATGCCATGCTTCAGAGATGAGCTGTTCCACAAGGACCAGGGGCTGGGGATCACAGACTGGGCTCGTATGCTGGGAGCACTGGGATCTGCACCCACTCAGCCCAGAGGATGAAGAACTCATGGTCTCATGCTCACCTCACCCACCCCTCTGGCCCTTACCATGTCCCACTTGGCCCTGGCCTTCTCCTCCTCAAAGCGGGCAAACTCTCGGCGGTCGTGGATGGTGATGAGGAGTTTCCAGATGAACAGAGCAGCCAGGCCGATGAGCAGAATGGCACCCGTCACCGAGAGCACCACCACCAGGATGTCTGGCCCCTTTGGGCACTCTGGTGGGATAGAAGGGCATGGCTGAGTGGTCTACAGGGGCTCCTCTGGTCACTTGAGTGCTTGATTCTCCACCATTTTAGAACCTCTAACTTTGAGCATTCACACTATTCCCCACACACACTGCCTGTACCTGCAGTGTTGGGGAGGGGGAGGTGATGGGTCGCTGCAATTAGACCTGGAGCTGCTTTCAGGACCTTGGGTTTGAAGGCTCTGCAGTCACACAGCCCCCTGCTCAGGCTGAAAGCAGCCTCCCAGGATACTGGAAGCTCTGCTCCATGCAGGGAGTGCCATATCCCTGACCATGGGTGCAATCCCAGCATTACTCCTGAATGGCCAACTGGAGCTGGCTCAGCCTCAAGAAAATGAGACCCCTGGAGCCAGAATTGGGGCGGGAAGGCTGAGCTTGTCCTTGGCAGCTCAGCAGGGGGTGAAACAATCTGGGAGTGTGGGGAAATGTGAGACAGAGGCAGGCAATCACAGCCCCGGTGCACAGAGCGGGGAACAAAGCAGCTCTGTTACCCATGCCAGAGCCTGGCTGGGAGGTATGAAGCCCATAGGTTAGTGCAGACCCCCCACAGTGAGTTGTAATTAGGCCCCCCGCCAGGCCCTACCTGGCTCTTCTATAACATAGAGGATGGATTTGCCACTGGAGTCCTCATAGTACTGGAAGCGCACCACGCAGTCATTCTCATCCTTGTAGGTGCAATTCACAGCATCCTTGCCCCTGTCACCTGGGGGGGGTGAGCAGCTGTCAGAGCCCTCGTGGTGGGGGCACACATGAAAGGTGCACACAGCCTCAAATATCTGTGCTTTAGGCAGAAACTTGTGCCGTGTGCTCCATCCCAGCTCTTACTCAGCTCCTGCACCGTCTCGATCTCATCACGGCACACACGACCACAGGACTGCTGCTCCACCAGCGTGCCCCGCTCATATTTCTTGCACTCCACACAATCCCTGAAGAAGAGGGCAGAAATACCATGAGCTGCTTCCCACATCCTCGGGGCAGGGCATCCTCCAACCCTTCCCTCTCCATAACCCCAACCCAAAGAAACTGTGGGTGGTGACTCCACTGCAGCCACAAAGCCTGATGGAACCACCCCAGCTCTCCAACCAAACTCACTTTTTGATGGTGCAGGCATCCGGGCACGTGGGACACTTCTCACAGGTGTCCCCGTAGGAGCCGGGCTGGGTGCAGTCACACTTGCCACAGACACAAGTGCCATGGCCGCTGCACACAAGCCCATTGCTGGACATGCACGTGTCGGTGCGCGTGGTGCAGTTGCAGTAGTCACCGGTCCAGTCTGAGTCACACAAGCAGTCCCCGCAGCTGCACTGCCCGTGCCCTGGGGGCGGCAAGGAGGACATCAGGACCCTCAAGTGTCCCCGTGGATCCCTACAGATCCCTGCTGGGGATCACCCCCGTGGGATGCTCCTGCACTTGGAGCATGGCATAGCAAGGTGGAGCAACCGCTCAGAACATCTTCATTCCACCGTCCTTAGGGTGGGACACTGCTGTTCCCATCACTTTGCTGCTTGCTGTGTCCCCGGTGTTCCTCTCATCCAACCCAAACAAGAAAACAGACAAATCTCATGCTAAGCTGTCTCGGCTTTGGCAGCCGCAGTGGGAGATGCTCAATCAGCTCCATCTGAGCTACCCAAGCTTTGGGGATTCAGTCGGGACATCTGGTCAACCCCTGCTGTCATTTCCCAGCCCTGCACTATACATGGGAAACTGACTGCTGGGAAGCATCTCTGCATGCTCTCCTGGCTCGGTCAGATAGACAGACAGACCGACGTCCTCAAGTCCTGCCAGAGCCCGCAGCTATTTGGATTGTGGTTTGATTTTTGACTCAAGCACCAGACACAGCAAGAGGTGGAAACACCACAGAGCCGGCACGCGCCGACCCATCCCGAGCACAGAGTACATTGGGAACTCAGCTCTCAGCTGGGGAGGGTTGGGCACCATCCCCTCACATGGCCTCGGGGGCACTGGCATGAGAAATCAATGTGTAACCCTGCTAACGAGGAACTGAGTCACAGGAAAACAGCGCTGTGCGACAGCGCGTGGAAGCGTGGAGGAAGTCTGGGGAGATATGGTGAAATGTGACATGACTGATGGCAGTGGAGTCAGACAGGGCATGGGGTGGGGTGTCTGCCAAGATTGGGTTCTGTGGGTACTGCCTCTGGGGAGGGCTTGGCCACATTCCCCCCCCC
>NC_034434.1:1276090-1306267 GCF_002078875.1 Numida meleagris | reverse complement strand
CCCCCATCTCATTTCCTCCCCAGCCCTGGGCACCCAGCCAGGGTTGGCCCAAATGGGTGAAGGGCTCGGGCAAAGAGCTGGAAAACAACAGACAGGGTTAATTAAAGGCTCAATCAGCATCCTTGCCTTCTGTGCCCAATATGGGTAATGCCATGCAAATATGCTGCACCGTGGGAGCAGCCTTGGGTGGTAACGGGAGGGATGTCACATCTCAGTGCTTCCCCCCACCCCCTCCCTCTCCACCCTGGTGATTTTTTCTGCAGAGCAACACCTCTGACCCAGAAGAGCTGGTGGGATTCAAGCAGTGTCTGGCACTGCAGAGCCGCTTCCCTTGGTGCCCCTCAGCCACCTGGATGGGGCTCCAAGGATCAGAATCTGCTTGCACCCTTCTGAGCTCATCATCTTGCCATGGCTTTGGGGCACAGGCTGCCAAAACAGGAGTCACTGCTTCACACCCAGAGCTGATCCACGGCTAAGCAAGCCAACAATGGGTACAACACATGTGAGAGGCCCCTGAGATCTGGCATCTCTCTTGTTCATGCTGCTGGGCAGCAAAGATACCTCTCTAGCATATCAAATGCAACAAGCACCCCTGAGCACAACACTCACCCGAGCACATCTGGCCCTTGAAGCGGACGCAGGAGAAGTCATCGCACTCGCAGTACTTGCCCGTCACCTTGCCGTAGTCGCTGCTGTGGCACACACACTGCCCACAGATGCACTCACCACGCTGGCTGCAGAGGGGCTGCCCCGGCTGTGGGCTGCAGTTGTCCTGCTGCGAGGGGTTGTATTCCTCCTCCGAGCACTCACAGTGTGAGCCCAGGCGCCCGGGGTTGCAGCGGCACACCCCGCACTCCAGGCTGCCGTTGCCTTTGCTGCAGAAGGAGCTGTGGGCCTCGGCCTGGCTCTCACAGGAACAGTTGCAGTTGAAGTTCACCACCACTGTCAGGCTGTCCTTGAAGCCCACGGGTTTGATGGTGAAGGATTTCTGGCGCTCCTGCGGGCAGCCTCGCACCTTGGCCTCGATGCTGAAGCTCACCTGGGGGCAGAAAGGTGTGTCCAAGTTTTGGCACCCCTGTGCAGTGACGGGGTTCACATTGCAGCCCTCTCCATGCCCAAGCTCAGGCAGCCCAGAAATGGGACTGACCAGGTCTCTTATGGCTTCTCAAAGCTGTCCCAACATCGAGCAGGACACTTGTCCACTACTGTATCCAGGCAAAAAAATCAGTCCATAAGCCCATGCGTTGTGTCAGAAAGACCACAGATTCTGCAGCCAGTGGACTCATAGAAGCATATTTCCCCCCTTGCACCCACCCAGCTGGACCCTTGCTCTGCTAAGCAGAGATCATGACGTCCCCTGCAAGAACTTGCGTCCCCCAGGAGGTGGGAGGGAAGCAGACAGTGCAGGTGCAGGGCATCAGATGAGCTCTAAGCACCTCTATGTAGAGGAGGAGAAAAGCAGTTCATGGACATGAGCCTCACCGTGTCACCAATCTTGAGCCCCATGCAGGACTTGAGCCCGGCGATGACCTCGTTGTTGAGGCAGGTGGCATTGAAGGACAGGGACAACTCTTCAGGAAGGTCGCGCACCTCCAGCTCCACCTTGGAGCGGATTTTCTGGAGAAGCAGAGAGGAATGATGGAGAAGACAGCTGGGCAGAGGCTCACCCCCAGCAGCCTCCTCACCGCAGCGATGTTCCCATGCATGCAAGGAAGGAGCCAAGTGCTCAAAGACTTCCCAGAGCTAGGCCATGCCATTTCCCACTGGGAATGCTTTAGAGGATGGGAAGGGACAGAGATGATCTCCCATCCCCACAGTCCCCATGCGCATGGGTGGAGGCAAATGCTCACAGCTGGCCCAGGGAGGCTGCTCAGGGCTTGGGGAGATGCTAAGAGCATGTAATGCTTGTAGAGGTTATGTGGGGAAGGGGGGAGCTTCTTTGGGGTTGCCACGGTGCACAGCTCTCCTTTGAGCAGCTCAGGGCAAGGTCTGTGCCCTGTGAGGGTGACTGTTCTTTCAAGATGAGGAGGAAGCTCCTATGTCTTGCTGCCCATAGGACTGGGATGTGGTGGCATTGCACACTCACCCCGTACGCCTCCACAATGAGCTGCAGGACATTGCTGGAGTCTCTGGACAAGGTGCCCACAGTTGTACCTGGGATCAGCTCGCTGTAGTTCTGGAGAAACAGCATCAGAAACACGATCCACTCATGACAGGTGAACACAGTTGGGTCAACCCATTCCCATGCACACGTGAGCTTCCCAGGGTGCTTTGAGAATGGAGGACAACCAGGCTGTGCCCAACCACCTGCAGCCAGCTGCAAAGGGTGCTCCTCAGGACCCCAGCAGCCCCTCATGCAGGTTTCTGCACAGCAGCCATTACCTGGTAGAGACCAACAACCGTATCCGTCACAGCAAATATCAAATTGATGTTCTTCTGCGAGAGCTTCTCGGTCATCAGGCCCAGAGAGGGATAGTCCTGGGGAAAGGGAGAAACTGTACCCTGAGAACACGCATTCCCAACCACCCCATCAAGCTCTTCAAGATGGACCACCCTTCTCATCACCAACAGGAGATTTGGGCCCCCCAACCTCACACATGAGTTGGGATTTACCAGAGTGGTGGAGGCCGAGTAGAAGTTATCCTTGTCAATGTGGCACTGGGCATCATTGGGCTGCACGATGCCAGCCAGCCTGCCATCCAGAGCAATGTGTGTCTTGGCATCCGTGGTGAAGACAAGCAGGTGGGATGCGTCGTTCCTCCAGCCAATTTTCTCCTGCAGCGAAAGGCAGTTTCTAGGGGTATGGCAGAGCATGCCCTACCTCAGCACCTCACTGCTGCCCTCACTGCCACCTCAGGTCATAGCTTGGGAAGGTGAAAGATAGGCTTTGATTTGCTGGAGAGTTAATCATGGTGGATAACAATTGAGGGACACATCTCCATCTTCAGCAAAATCAAGGTGCAGGCAAAGAAGAAATCCTTCTGGGTGGTTAATGGAGGGCTGATGTGAGATCAACATGCCAGGCCTCAGAGCACCTGTTCTGCTCCTCTCACCTCCCAGGACCCCATAAAGGCTCTGCTCTTTCCTCTTCTTGGCTGAGGACCTAGAAATCCCCCTTAATGTTGAATGTCCATCCTGTCTAGATCTCGCTCAGCTGCTTATGGCCCTGCCCTAGTGCAGTGGGTGCTCTGTACCGTGCCCCAGGCCCAGCCTGATGACCCTCTCCAGCCCCAGCCAGGCCTCCTTAACCCTTACATCACACACTGTGGCCTGGATGATGGCATCGAATCCACCCTCGGGCGCATCCCTGTTCCGTGAGACACTCTGTTTCTTCACCTCCTCGTTGAAACGTCTCACCTCATCTGTGAGCGACAGGACGTGTTTGTATCCAAACATGGGCAAGCACTTCTCCCCGATCCTGTGGGAAGAGAGTTATCAAGGCACAAGTCTCACAGGTGCTTCCAGCACTCATCTCTGCCCTTCAGCCATTTCACATCCCGTGGTCCTCCTATGGATGTGCTGGAAGGATCCAACCAACCACCCTGAGAGCCTGAGGACACAGGTGGTGAAGGACCAGCTGTAAAAATCCATCATGTTATAGTGAAGCTGGGCTCAGGTCATCTCCTAGCCTCTGTCCTGCTGGGTGTTTTAGCAGAAATCTTCTTAGATCCTTAACAAGAATGGTGTCTGGCCCCAAAACCAAACACCGAACTCCCTGCTGAAATCCATTTTCATGGATTTGCAAACATAGCTCAGCACTACCCCATCAGCTTACGGCCCTTACAGACCTCCCTTAGCCTAGAACTTACTCATAGCAAGGGTTCCTGATGGCTTCTGGAGGGGAGATGTACATGTAGGGGGAAATGGGCTTGTCCACAAAGGCCCCAAAACCGATGCGAAGGTTGCTAGTGAGCTTGCGCATCTCTGTGGCCAGCTTGGTACCCAGGTTCTGGATGTTCCTCAGATCGTCCTTCATGGAGTTGGACAGGTCCATCAGGTAGTAGATGTCCACAGGGTAGTCTTCCACTTGGCGCACTTGGACACGGAATATTTGGGAGTCATCTGTAATGGGACAGGGCAGAGAAATAAGAGATTGTCCCCCAGGAAAAGGGAAAGAAAGGGAGATCACAGAATTGTAGGGGTTGGAAGGGACCTCTGGAGATCAAATCTCATCACAAGACTGGAGAGAAAGTCAGGCTAGATGTTGGGCAGGAGTCCAAGGAGATGGCCTAAAGCTTCTGGGAGAATATCACAGCTGGGCACACAAAGGAGTGAATAAATTAGGGCAGGGTGCTTGTACACGAGGCACGCTGTGCATCTCTTGGAGAAGGCAACGTGCCCCACAGCTCCTGTTCTCCAGGTCTCCTATTACTAGGGCCTGAGAAGATCCTCCTGCTCAGAGCTGAGTCCCCTTGTTGTCCTGTGATAAGTGTGGCCAACGCTTGATGGATTGAGTGATTGAAACACCCTACACGTGGGCAGCCAGACTTATGGGGACAACCAGGGGGACTCTGTGGCTGCTTCAAGACCCTCTGAGCTCCTGAGCCCCCCAAGAATCTCCTGGGTCCTCCTCCATTCCTGTTCTTTCCTGCTCCCCTGGGCTCCTTCCAGTCCCCGCTGCCAAGGTTTTTGATGAAACGTTCCCCATTGAAACCAAAACCTCTTTACACAGAGCCTCCTGGGGAACAGGCCAGTTTCAATGACTTCCACACTTCAAAAAATAAAAACAGAAACCCTGAAACACTTAGGGTTGACCTTTTCTTTCTGCTTTTTAGAAGAGACAAAGCTCCTTTCTTCTTGTTCTTTGAAAGCACTTCTTCGAAATGTAAGCTGGGGCACAGCTGCAGCCGTCTCAAACCACCTCACATGTCAAGAAAAAAGCTTTAATCAATTTTAATTATTGTTTTCATGTTTCCTTCTCCATCTACACATCTGAGGTTTTGATCTTCAGGATGGAGAAGATGTTTTCAAAATCAAGGAGAGCCCAAAGAACTCCAGCCCCAACCTGTCCATACCTCCATGCAGGAGGTATTCTTTCTCATTGAGCTAAAACCACGAGGACTGAGCTTGTGGGATGTGCCCTAGTTATAACCTTCAGCATTTGGTCTCCATTCTTGAGCTGAAGACAGTGCAGCACACTAAGGAGAAACAATCCACATTGGGTGGGGAGGAAGAAACATCAGAGCTACTCACTTCAAAACTCCCTTTGGCCAATGCTAGGGACAAGCTACCAGCCACTGACAGCTGGCCCTGGGGCTTGAATGAGCACAGAGATCCAAAATTTGCTCCTGCTAGGACATCCATGAGTGGATGGACAGCAAGGGTCGGGCTGGGTTATACATGTTGAAGAGCATGGCCACAGCAAAGGCACCATTTGTCTCCACTTCCCTCAAACACCAGGTGGGTGACACCAAATCAGGGGAAGTAAAACATGAACATTTCAAAGCCCCTTTATATAGGCCTTATGTGAAAGCTAAGCGTCAGCTTTATGGCACCAAGAAAGCAGTAGCTAAGGATTAAATGGCTTCATAAAACAGTCCCATGAGATGTTGAAGCCTCATCCCATCCTACCCTCTGGGGTCCTGCAGGATTGAGATGAGAGAATGGATGGCACCCATCAGCATGCAGACTACCCAACTGAGGACATTGCTGGGGGGGTTTGGTGCTGCCCCAGCCTGGCATTGTCCTCAGTGTGCCAGAGGCAACCTCAGGTGGAAGGCCACGGTGATGGCTCACCCATCATTTGACCTCTCTGGGTTATTCCCACCGCATCTTACAGGCTCTTACCCGGCCGCAGGTTCAGCTGGATTCTCTGGGGGCTCATCTGGGTGGTGGTGGAGCCTCCTGAGCCCTTGTCACTGAGCGGCCGCTCCTCCAGGATGGTGACACTGCTTCTGGGGAACTCGATGAAGTCCTGCCCGCAGCCATTCTGCAGGAGGTTGGTGAGCAGGTCGCAGCGTGGGGACGACTGTGCCACCACCTGTGGGACAGGATGCAGTCAGGAGCGATGGACAACTCCTCCGAGCCAAAACCTCTGCTGAGATCTTGGAGCTGGAGCCTCACGTTTGGATTTTGGGAAAGCTAAGAGGGAAACCTCTCTAATGAAGTGGCTGTGTGCACAAAGAGCACGAAGCAGAACAAAAGCACGGGCAACTGGGCATAGTTTGCGATTTTTTTTTAATATGATTTTCTTTTCTAAACTTTGGAAAAGAGGAGCCAACTTCTCTCCAGCGTTCAATGCCATCTTTGAAATACTGCAGTGAGCGAAGCCAGCCCTGCTGCAGGAGAGCCCAGCGCTCCTGTCCAAGAGCCACTCAGCTTATCAGCAGCTCCCCAGCTTCCTGCTGCAGCCCAGCATGGGGAAAGGAGATCCAAATAAGGAGAGAAGGAGCAAAAAGGCGACTGGGCTGCAGGAGAGGCGATCAGGGGTCTGTCAGAGGCAGGAAACGGAGAGTGTGAAGTCACAGCGGGGCTCCAGCCCCCCCCCCCCCCCCAAATTTCCTTGAAAGCTTCCTGCCCTTATCGTGGGGTATGCAGAGCAGTCCTGTCATTCCCGGAGGGGGTGATATGTCCCATCGAGACAAATACGGGAAGAATTCCACTCCTGTAATCTGCTGCTGCCCTCCCCTTGGTGGGGCTCCTTCAGTTCCCTCCCACAGCCCAGAGCTTTCTCCATTCAGAGTCCTGGGAGAGGAGAAGCAGATCTGCACCCCCAGCACCACCCCAGCTCCTGCCCAGGGTATCGGCTTCCAGGTGGGCTGAACCCAGGAACTACTTTGTGTACTTTATGCAAACAAGGGGAAAAAGTGCAAATAGCATCAGGAGGCCCTCTCCGGCAGCAGTGGCCTTTGTCTGTCTTTTTCTCCTCCCTCAGCCCAAGCGATAGCCAGAAAATACATCAGCAGGCGTGTTCCTCCCTGGTGGCCTCCCACTCCTGCCCATGCAGTACGCTGCGGCACACAGGACACATTGTCCATCCACATGAGCTCTTTGCACCCCCCCCCCCACCCCTCCAGCTCACCCCATGGGCTCCCACTGTAGAGCACAGAGCCCTCGAGGCCATTGAACCTCCGGAGCCATATCTTCCCATGGCCACCAAGAGCTTTCCCAGGTGCTCTGGGCTCAGGAAAGAACCCATCAGTAATTACACACATTCCTGTCCTGGGCAGGGAAAGCACTAGAGAGATGAGGGTGAGAGGTAGGATGGGCAGAAAGGTTTTTAACTATGACACCGGACTCTTCAGTGATACCCTGAGATGCTGATGGGCTCTAAAAAAGCACACAGCTCCTACCAGGATCAGAAGCATCATTCCTACTAAGAGACACTCATGGAGAAGCTCTTTCACTCCAGAATCACATCCTTCTCCTTTCCCTAAACGTTGTTGACTTGGCACTTGCAGGAACTTCAGCTGGAGTGACTCAGAGGCAGCCCAGCCCCACCAGCACAGCCCTGATGCCCCCAGCAGGCTCTCCCCATGAAGGAGATGCCTTCATGGGTCCCACCTCCATCACAAGCCGCCCTGCAGCCCTTGGCAGACACTCCCCCATTCACATCCCTTCTGGGCAGCTTGCCCAGTGACTTCCAGAGGTCCCTTCCAACCTCACCCACTATGTCATTCAGTGACCAGGGTTTCAGTCCCACACCTACACAAGCTCTCTCTGGGGCTGAGTATCTGATGGGTTCACCCCTGATCTCCACCTCTCAGCCCTGTAAGTGAGTACAGGGCCAGGCAGGGTGCTGCCAGAGCCAGCCCCATCCCACATCATCACCACTGCAGCATGTCACACATCCCCAGGGCAGCTCCGTTTTCATCTCATAGGCAACCACATACAGTGAGAAATTCTCTGCAGGAGTGCTGGTGGGATGACCCAAGGCACAGACATCTCTGCGGATTAAGCTAAAAGCTTCCAGAGCTTCTCCAAGCCAAGCCCTGGCCCAGCACTGCCTCCCCCTGCTCTCTGAGGGGACTGGAGCAGATGACATTTTGGGTGGGTGAGACCCTGGAAAATCTGCCACAATACTCTCTAAAGTGATTTCAGAGCTCTAAGGCTCAGCTGGCTTTTCCCAAAAGGGAAAGTGAGGGGGTGAGCACATCTATTTGCTGGTAAGGGTGGTCAAGGTTCCCGAAAAACTAAAGAAAACTCGGCTGGCCTCTACTTCAGTGCTCAGTGCTCACAATAAACCACTTCAAAACCCCCCTCTTGTTCAAAGCCAGGATGGAGCCAGAGTAACTGTTAACCCTAGGTGGGAAAGGAAGGAGCACAAGAAAGGGCACTCTCCCTTTAAAAAGGGAGGGGATGCGGGATCAGAGACCTCCCCTACCCCGGGGATATTCAACAAACCCTCAGAAAAAAGCCCTCGTTTGCTAAATTAAGACAATGTGCTCCAGATGTTGGAGGCAGAGCTGCGCGCGGCTCGCACAGCCCGGCTCTCTGGGGCCAGCTGCTGGCAGCGGGATGCTCCTTCACCGCTTGTCACGCCTGTCCATGAGCACAACCCCAAACAGCGCCTGAAATATTGCCTTTTTTGGAAACCTTTCCTGATCGGGGAGAGGGAAAGCACAACAAAAACCTAAAACCATAGCAGCCCCATTGCTGCGTCAATACAGCAGCAGGCCAGGCTGGGGAGGAGCAGATAGAGGGTTGAGTCCTTATCACAGCACAAATTCAGCCACTCTTTGCAGGAGGGAAATGGGGCTCATCCGCACAAGCACCTCCATGCATCCTGCAATGGGAAGATGCTGGGAGATGCAATGGGATCTGCTTGGACCTACAGGTGGGCAGCAATCGGGCACCATCCCACAGCACAGAGGAGTATTCCTGGTCTTCTCCCCGTCCCCATTGGCACTCGTGGATGAGAATTCCACAATTACAGAAGCAGAAGACAAGACAAGCCTTTTCTTTGTGCTCTCTTGCAACACACAAGGAGAGCATTGTTATGACAGTGCCTCAGTGAACCCTGCAGCATTGATCTCCCCTTTATCTGCAGCTCACCAGATGCATCACTGCTGGGAACTTCCCCTCTTACATCCCTGATGGACCAACCCTAAGGGCAGCATTTTTGGAGAGTATAGTGGCACGTCTTCCCGCATCTCACCCACACTCAGACAGTGGATTTCAGAGCCACAGCTCAGCTCTCACATCCTCTTTAACTCCATAACCTAAAACAGGAACCTCACCCTCCCATCCCCCATTTTCCCACAATTAGAGGACATTTAAACCCAAACTTGAATTCTAATCAGTATTACTTTTCCTTCTCCTAAACTCCTCTCCCAGCCATTCCAGGAATCAGATCCCTTTTAGTCAGGGATTCACAAGGAGCTTTAAAGAAGCAAACCGAAAGGGAATCAGCTTTTCAAGCAGATAGCTTGAGACAGAGTAAGTCTGCAATGGAAGAAAGGAGCACATCCCAGAGCTCCCACCCAGACAAGGGGCAGATTTTGAGAGCAAAGGAAGAACCCAGATTGAACTCCACGGTGCACATCACTGCGGTCACGACCAGATGCCACCAAGGGGTGCGTTTAGATGCAATGGGAACAGATGGAGATAACTGTGCAACCATTATCTGCAACACCCCATCCCACAGCCCAAAGCCCATCCCATGTTCAGCCCCAGCACTCACCTCTGCGGAGCACCACGCGCAGAGCGGGCTGACGGCCAGGCACTGCTTGCAAGAGTTCACCCCTCGGGTGGTGCAGATGTTACTCCCTTGGAACACCAAAACAGAGAGCACTCAGTTCCTGCCGGCTGCCACTGCACAGCCCTGTGTGCTCAGCCAGCAGGCAAAGCCCCCCACCCCACCTGGATTCCTCCCCCCCTTTCCCAGCCCCAAATCTCATTACTGCCTCCCTACTCCTTTAATAGCCTCCTCCCCCAGCCCGGCATCAGCTGGGCTCCATCCTGCCCACTCTGCTGACATCTCCCACCTGCCAGCTGGGTGCCAGCTCCTTACAGTGCCCCTGAACCTGCAGCCCTAGGAGACATCATCACCGGTGCCTCTTTGTGGGCATTTTGGGGCTAGGGTGAGCACATTGTCCCACCTACCCCAGCCCAGGGAAAGAAGGGGAGGGAAGTGGCTTCAGTCCAAAACGGCACTGAGAGCTGCTTGTGATGCTGCTCTGGGTAAAACCAGCGTTCCACCCTTGGAATTGGCAGTGAGGATCTCAGGAGATGCACACCTCAGTTGGAGGTCAGTGTGTCCCATCAAGGGGCCCCAAAGCCACCAGCGCCCGCTGGGGCAGGAAGGGCAGAGGTGGGAACTGTATGGCTCTCTGATTCCAACAGCCGATGCGATGAGGGGATGGGGACATGCCCACAGTGTCGTCACCCTCAGCTCTTCCTCCCTCTTGTGGCACAGAGGTCCCCAGTACCCCTGGGGCAGCTGGGCCCTATGAGTGCTGTGTGCTCCCACTGCATCCCTGGGAACCCCCCAGTACCGGCGTGGAGCTGCTGTGGTCCCCCCACGCACCCCCATTTCCTGCTCAGGACCCTCCCTTTGCAGCTGCAATGTTTTCCACAGAAGTGGGAGGAAATAAATACGTTGTGAAACACAAAGAGGAAACAGCAGAACGGTGAGGTCTGGGCTTTGGGCAGAGTCATAGCTACAGCTACCGGTGCGTCCGTGCCCCCTGGCATGCAGCGCATTGTGCCGTGTGGATGCATGTTCCTACATGAACATGGTGGCACAGGCTGAGCTGGGCACAGGACCAGTGGTGGGACACTGATAATGCCACCCAGGCTTAGGCACATGGCCCTGCAGCATACTGTGCTTGCTCAGTTTTGGGGTTGTGTCCACAACCAGAGCTCTCACTGTACCCCAAAATCCCCAGCTGCAGCTTATTGCGATGAGAAAGCCTCGGTGGGAGCCTTGGGGCTGTGTGCCCCAAGTTGGGATCAGCTTCCGAACCGCAGGGTGCAGGGGAGCCCTGTGCCTTGCTAACATCCCAGAGCAGAGCTGTGTCCCCTTGGTTGGGGTGGAAGAGGGGTTCCCAGGACCCTCCCTCCATGCTGGGGACCCCATTTTCTGGCTGATATTGGCACACAGGACCACAAATCGGGTTGTCTGCCCCATTGCCCCATGACCAAGGCACGTGCCTGAGGATGTGGGACCTTTTCCCATCCTCCAGCACTGTATTGAGCCATTCTTGGTGTGCTCAACACACAGCTGGATGCAGCTCTGACCCACTGGGAGGAGCCCAAATCCCCTGGGCGCCAGCAGTGCTTAACTCAGGGCTGTTATCACCATGTGAACATGAGGGGGATTGTGGCCAGCCTCACCTCTTGCCTTGGGAAATGCCTCTATTTTGGCATCTCCAGTCTTGTTTGCATGGCTGGACACAGTGGGATGCGTCAAGGAGCAAGGGTGCTGCGGTGATGTGGGCACAAAACCAGGGCTGGAGGAGAGTAGGGGATGCTGAAGGCTGAGCACACCCTGCTCTCAGCCCTCTGAGTGCTCCGGGTGCTGCCTGGCTAAGAGCTGGTTAATGAGATTCCAGCACAGCCTAAACTAATAAACTCTATGCATCTTATTTATTTATTTTTTCCCCGTTCATTTTTAGGTCTTGTTTTTTTCTTCTTCCTTTTTTTTTTTTTTTCCCAGCCGTAAAAGCCAATCAACCAAAGCACAAAAGCTGCCTTTATTTGTTTTCATTAGTACGAAAACAGCTGGCCTCCTATAATCTGATCCTAATTACTCAGGCCTTCAAACAAAAAAAGAAATCCCGACATATGGAACACGGGGTGCTGACATGAGCAGCACGGGAAGCGCCGTCGGGGCCAAGGAGTGTTCAGACAGTGCGCTCCAAGTGATGCACTTGGAATGCCCCAGCCAACGTCTGTGGCTGAGCATCCCCCTTCCCTGCCTGGGAAAAATTACTCAGACCTCAGCCTACACTCCATGCGCTGCATGAGCCAGCTTTCCCCCCCTGCTCATATGCAGAAGTCTTGATAAGGACGCTTTAGAAAACTTGGTAAAGATACGAGCTGTTTTGACATCATCTCTAGGTTTTCTGCTTGACTAAGCAATAGGGAGCGTGGCTTTTTTTGGCTTCTCCTGCTCACTCCATCCGGGGCTATGTCATTTCTTGGAATATTTCCTTGTCTACCAGCATCCTCCTGCGGAGGGGATGCCCCAGCGTGGTTACTGGGCTGGGTAAATGCACAGCCCCAAAGTGCAGCCCTACAAACTCAGGCTCTCCCGGGGCTGAGCGCATCCCTACAGCTGGCTCAGCAGATCCCAGCCTCAAGCTGTTCCTGAGAATGCACCGAATCTAGCATTCTTTAACCAGGAAAACGTTGACCCAAATCCCCTCGGGTCGGGCCTCCAAAACAATGGGGCTGATTTATAGACCGGGAGCTGAACAACGCAGCTTTGTGGCTGTGGGATTTGCTTTCTGGAAGCTCTGAGCTCCGGAACGCACCTGGGGAGGACATTCCCTTCCCCGGGCTGCTCCTCCACAACGCATGAAAAGTTTTGAACAATGCAAACTGCGTTTGTTCTGATGCCAGAAACAGGAGCTTTGAAAGACAAGCACCGAAAGAACAGGGGAAAAATGGATGCGATACATTAGTGCTGACCACAGCGTACCCCCACCCTCAACATGAGATGGATACGGCAACTGCTGGCCCTGTGCACAGCCCTTACCAGCTGCTTGCAGAGCCCAGGTCCCACCCCAGTGCTCCCACTACAAACCAGCACCACAGCCAAGCGCTGCATAGGTAGAGGGGCTGAGCTCACTGTGCCCAGGGTGAGAACAGCGCGGTGAGCCCCGAAAATGGAGAAAATACAGAAATGGGGATCTGTGCTGAGGTTGCCCTCTGCCCGCTGCCCCTATGAGCGATTTTCCCGAGGGCGTGGGAAAGAAGAGAATCCCAGGACTTCAGGATGACAGCATGCAACCCAAGCACTGCACGCAGCGTTAAGGCAAACCCGACGTTCCGTCCCTACACCTACCCCAGCCTCCAGCAGCGCAGAGCAGCAGGATGCCGAAGGCGACGCGGAGCTCCTCCATCTCCTCCTCCGAGCCCCGGTTAGAGGGGTGTGGGACAGCCCCGCCGTGCGATTTGGAGGTGGCTTTGAGCCGTCCAAGGGATGAATCATGCGCTGGGCGTGTGTCACACACATACACACGGAGCGGGGCGGCCGGAGGAAGCTGCGCTGCTTCGTCACTTGAATCGGAGTCGGGCTGTGCCTCCCCCCGTCCTGCCCCCGGAGCTCCTCGTGCTTATTCCCTCTCTCGGCTCAGAAAAGGGCTTAACGAACCTGGGCACAAAGTGCAGGGCACCGGTGACCCGTTGTAACAGGCTCGTTCCCATAGGCTCTTCCGCTGGGTTTAATTGCTTGCAAAACCTTGCTCACTCCCTCCTCTCATTAACCCTTTCGGCCGCGCGGGTTTTAAACTTGCTGAGGCTGAGCTGCCTCGGAGCGCAGGGATTGAAGGGGAAATAAGGCACAGGCACATTGCAATGAAAAGGTGGGTTCTCAGCGGCCTCTCCAGGTGGGAAAATCCCTGCTGGAACGCCCCGGGGCTCTGCAGGAGGATGGGTACAAACCCGACACCACGAAGGGATGGAAATTCAGACTGGGCTGAGTGATTTGGAGCTGATTCTCTGCTGGCTGTGCTGCTTTTCTCCCGCAGCCAGCAGGCACAGATCCGCACAACCCCGGCCCGCGCTGTGTGCATGGGGCTCAGTGCATCTGCCTGGACCCTCAGAGGGAGACGACACAGAGACCGAGGCTTCCTCTGCTCCAGGAGCAGGCACTTTTATTGGCCACGGAAGAAATTTCGCAGTGTTATCCCTTCCCCCCTCCTCACCCCCTCCCTGCGAAGCTGCTGCCCTCCGGCGGCCGCCGGGGCTCTGCTCTAGGGAACATTCCCCTCCTGGGATCTCCCCTCGGCCTCGCTGACGTGGATTTGGTAAGGGGGGGCTAAGAGAAGCCCATCGGCCCTCATGTCGTGTTGACAAAGTGCTGCTTTTGAAACCAGGTTGCTCACAGCCCCATCCAGCCTGGCCTTGAATGCTTCCAGGGAGGGGGCATCCACAGCCTCACTGGGCAACCTGTTCCAATGTCTCACCACCCTCACAGTGAAGAATTTCTTCCTAATATCTAGTCTAAATCTCCCCTCTTCCAGTTTAAAACCACTTCCCCTTGTTCTGTCGCTACCTGCCCTTCTAAAAAGTCCTTCCTCAGCTTTCCTGTAGGCCCCCTTCAGGTCCTGGAAGGGCTGTAAGGTCCCCTGGGAGACTTCTCCTGGCTGAAGAGCCCCAGCTCTCTCAGCCTGTCCTTGTAGGGGAGGTGTTCCATCCTCTGATCATCTTTGTAGCCCTCCTCTGGACCCGCTCCAACAGCTCCGTGTCCTTCTTGTGCTGGGAACCCCAGAACTGGACGCAGTGCTCCAGGTGGGGTCTCACAAGAGCAGAGCAGAGGGGCAGAATCACCTCCCTCGCCCTGCTGGTCACACTTCTCTTGATGCAGCCCAGGATACGGTTTGGCCCCCTGGGCTGCAAGCACACATTGCCGACTCGTGTTGAGTCTTTCATCAACTGACACCCTCAAATCCTTCTCCTCAGGGCTGCTCTCAAGCCATTCTCTGCCCAACCTGTATCTGAGCTTCAATGGTCTGAGTTGTCGGTCCCACAGGTCCTCTTAGGATCATAGAATCATGAAGGTTGGAAAGGACCTCTCAGATCCCAAAACCCAACCCACCCCCACAGTGCCCACTGGCTGTGTCCCTCAGTGTCACATCCCCATGGTCCTTGGGGTCCTGGCCTGCCAGGCACTGGGTGCCAGTACCTAGCAAAGGGACACAGCCCCATGTGCAAGCAGAGTGCGATACTCTATCTCGTGCTTCCAAAGCCTCTGAAAAAGAAGGAAAAAGATGCAAAATTTTGTATTTGACTCCTTGAACCCTTTCCTGACTGGTGCAGGAAGGTGCTGCTTGTCCTGAAAGCACTGCTGCGTTGGAGATGTGGGACACACAAGGGTGGGAGGCACTGGGCAGAGCATGGGCTCTCATTGCTGCTCTCTGGGGGTTGGGTGCTGCCTGGAGAGCTGGACAAAAACTGAGCCGGGGGAATCAGTCGTGGGGTGCTCTGCGTTGTGAAACCCTTTGTGGGATTAAGATGAAGAGCAGCCAAGAACTGAGTGTACCCATGTCCCTATGTCTACAGGGGATGGCTGTGACCCCAGTGTGACGCTGCAGTGCCCAGGTCCAGCATACAGAAGAGACTGGAGCTGGAACTGGAGCCAGCAGAGGGAGCAGATTCTCCTCCAGCCTGGAGGTAGAGGGGAGAGGAGCTGCCATCTGAATGCTCTGCTCCCCCAGGGGGATTTCTCCTGGCCCTGGGGTTAAACACAGGGGGTCCTGTCCCCTTGTCCCATCCAGGCTTCCTGCTTCATTCTTTCTGCTGCAAAATGCCCCTACAGAGCAGGGAGAGCGATGCCACCAGGAGAAAAAAAGCAACAAGTAAAAGCCAAACCGAGCTGCTTTGGGCCCCTAACTGCTACAAAAGCAAAATCAGGACTCAGCTCCCATCTGTTTAATAGAGAAATCATTGGCATGTTCCTACCGAGCCACCCTCCATCCCCAGCCAGCCGGCCTCCTGCTCCTGCCTTTAGCTGCAATTTATCAGTTCTCATTTGGGTTTATTAAAATCCCCTCTGGGGGCTGTGCAAGCAAAGCGAGCTGAGACGTACACAGATCAATCAGAGCACGGTCCCTGTGTCACAACCATCTCTTGCCCTGCACCACTCGGACACATCTGCACCCACGGATGGTGCATGGCCCATGGCTGCTGCTGCTGCTGTAGGACCCTGAGCTGGGAACGGGGATGGGATGCAGAGATTGGGGTGCAGCATCGCTGTGCTCCCCTCTGATGGGGATAAAGGAGCATGGGAAGGGGGAGATGGAGGTGCCTGGATGTGAACACTCCCCAGCCAGAGGATGCTGATCCAGCTGTCAGCGTAGGACAGAAGAGCAGAGAAGAGCTGGGGGTGGACAGGGCTGGATTGGGCCAGCGCTGCTCTAAGGAAGGAGTGGGTGGCACAGAGCAGCGAGCAGGGATCGGTGAGAGCAGCACGGACCTGAGGCTCACGGGAGGGTGTGTGGGGGGAACAGGGGAGCTGCCGGTGACCCAGGCCCAACACCAACGTGGTGGGCTACTCTGGGGAGCAGGTGGAGGGAGGGCTAGGGGGGAGGATGCATTAAGGCAGGACCTCAGGGGTCAGCCCCCAGCCAGGGGGTAGCACGGGGGTGGGTGTGGGCCCCCATAGCAGGGTGAGGGGCTGCAGCGGTGTGGGGAAGGGGTGGGCAGCCCGGCTGAGCGTGGAGGGGGGAGGAAGGCGGTCCTGGGGGGGAGGCTGCGAGGGGGTGGAGTTGCTGTTTTTCTTTGAACACGGGGAAGACTTGAGCCGGGAACTTGCATCCGTGGAGCTCCCAGCCGGCAGGCGTCAGCCCCTCGCTCCTGCTGGGGGTCCCCGTTGCACTGGGGCAGCAGAAGGGCAGGGAGCATGCGGCCGCCTCCTGCTGCTTTCCTCTGCCCTGTGCCCCCTTCTCCTTCCCTCTCCCTCTCTGTGCTCAGGGGACTGTGCTGAGCTGCTGGTGGCAGAGGCAGCTGGCAGCCCCTCGCTGCACACCTTGCCTTCCCTTCCAGCCCAGGCATCGGGAGCAGAGAGGCAGGAGGCGACACGGAGCCCGCGGGATGTGAGTACAGCAGGGGGACCCCCAGCTCCCTCCCGCCTTCTTCCGACGGCTGGAACCCCGCGTAGACCATGAATGGATCCTTCTTCAACCAGAGCCTCCTGGAGCAAGGAGCGTACCCCAACAGGACCCGGGGTTTGGGGCTGCTCCTGGCCTGCTGCAATGGGACCGGCTCAGTGTTGGTGCCCGACGGCGGCTCCTCGGTGTTGGCACCCGACGAGCGCAGCCTGTACATCACGCGCGTGGTGCAGATCGCCGTCCTCTGCGTCCTCTCCTTGACTGTGGTGTTCGGCATCTTCTTTTTGGGCTGCAACTTGCTCATCAAGTCGGAGAGCATGATTAACTTTTTGGTGAAGGACCGAAGACCTTCCAAGGACGTGGGAGCCGCGATCATGGGGCTCTACTGATGCCGTGGGGCAAGTGTAGGCAAGTGGCTGGAGCTGGTGCTGAGATGCACGTTCCCATGTGTTTGGGGCAGGTGGGGGGAGTGGGAAAGGGGGGGCGGGGGGCAGTGTCTTTTCGTGTGTCTGTGTCCATAGGAAGGCAAATCAGCACTTCCCAGTGAGCAAACTCCATCCTGGCGAATGGGGAGATGCCCCCAGCGCTGTGTGAAGCGCAGTGACCAGCATCGTATTGCATGCAGAAATGGCTTAAGTTTTGCATGAAACTTGCAGAAACGGTGATAATGTGCAGATTTGGACTCTTGTCTGCTGTTACCTTGGATACGGCGACTTGGGATTTAGGGCTAAAAAAAAAAAAAATAGTGAAGAAAATGAAAAAAAAAAAAAAAAAAGCAAACTCACTATAGAAAGAAAAGAAACCAAGGGGGGAAGTGGAGTGCGTGGCATGGACCACATCTGTGGCTGTGGGGCAGGGGAAGGGAAGGGCTGTGTGGGTCGGACAGCAAAGTCTGCATGCTATGAAACGTGTCAATCTGTTGTGTTCCGGACCTCGAGCATGCACCGTCGGGTGGTTTTGTAACAGGGAGAGCATGTTCTTCCTCGCTTTTCTGAACCGTCCTGTCCAATAAAATGAGGATTTCCTCTTTCACGCTACACCAGAGGAAGAAAAGAAACCCTGGTAAACACAACAACCACTCTATCCTCCCCCAAAAAGCATGCTTGTTTTGTACGTAATGGCTTTTTTCCCTCCCCAAGTGCTGCGTTGTTACGGTCTTTGAGGTTTTTGTAGATTTTTTTTCTGAAAACTGGTGAGCATTCAGGGAGAAAAAAAAAAAAAAAAGAGAACCTGTTTCAAAAGAATTTGGTGTTGTCTTCATTTTCTTTCCCTTTGTGTGTAGAGCTCAGGTATTTCAATCCCAGTTCCAGGGGTTAAACATAGCCACCCCACCTCCCAGCTGAACTCCAATTAAAGATTGTTATTTCAAGCAGAAACTAACATACTTTTTTTTTGTCAAAGGCAAGTATCCTTTTCCTGAGCAAATAAATTTGTCAGGAACGATGTGTTTTGGGTGCGTGTTAAATACCTGCACAGCATCAAAACAGAGATGTGTAAGGACGCGCCGATCACGTCTTGCAAAGCAACATTTCTGACTTTGATTGAAATCTCCATCTTCTCTGATCCTGATGAGCTGTCAGAGCTAAATGATGGGAGAGGAGGAAGACTCCCGACCTTTGTTCTGTGATGGAATTACAGCTCTGTCTGTGGGTGTGAGTTGGAAATAATGCGAGTTTTGTTGTGCCAACAATATCCCTGCTGGGTCTGCAGCTGTAGTGGGAAACACTGCTGGGTCCAGGAGGAGCTGCTGATCTGATGTACGTGGATGTGAATCCAGAAGGACAGCTCTCTGCCTTTCCCAGATGCAGGAGCAGGATTAAGGTAGGGTTTGTAATTAATCAGCGTTCGCTGAGCACCTTCCTCATGGTTCCCATGGGATATTGGTGGGTCACAGAGCAAGATGAATGCGGCGCTGTCGCTGATTGCTCTTAGTGCACAGAGGCAACGTGGCAGCAGGACCAGAGTTTGGTAGGGTCACGTGTATAGGAGGTGGAGGAGCTGTGCCCCACGGAGCAGCACTGAGCTCCCACCGAGAAGGGAGACCTTCCCCATGGATCCCAGGGCACGAGCTCAGCTTTGCATTTGGTCATGGCCCTTTCTTGACCATAAGAGCTGTGTCTACACTGCCAGGTGGTGGGGACCAACAGAAGAGGGTCTGCAGGGTGGAGCACTGCTGGGCACCATCCTCGTTACCATCCTCATAGAATCATAAAGGCTGGAAGAGACCACTGGGATCACCAAGTCCAGCCATACCCCACAGCACATGACCACATGGGGTGGCTGGGATTCTGTCTTGCTTAGAGTGAGTTGAAAGCACCTGCATGCAAGTCCCCTTTCCTTGAGATTCCCAATACAAAAATGATCGCCCCATCAAGAAGGGGAAATATCTGGGGAATCTGGGGGACCGATGTCAGCACTGAGAAAGCAAGAAGGTGGGAGGGAGGTTGCTGAAGGCACCACGGTGCTCCCAGCTCTCAGGCTGCCATCCCAACCACCAGACTCAGCTGCCCTGTCCTAGGGGGACAAGCCCTGCCCCAGACAGTGAGGTGCTTGCTCCGGGGCTTGCATAAGGATTGCAGCCCACAGTGGCTCCTTCTGCAGCCCTTCACCCACAAATAGCCCTGCTTCCTCATCCATTCCCATCTCCTGCCCACTCATTTAGCTGAAGCTTGTGAGCGGGTATTGGCTTCCATGAAATTTTTAAGCAAGTTTTTTTTTTTTTTTAAATCTTTTTGAGAGAGGACATTTTAACATTATTTTGCTATTTTTTTTTTAATAGTTCATTAGCTGCCAGAACATCACTGGTGTGCCAGGAGCCGTGCAAGTATGACCGAGAGACAGTGCTGGCTGTACAAGGCAGGGGAGAGGAGAGAAAGGGAATCAGTGCATCAGAGGCAGAGTGAGGACTAGACTTTGAGACTCATTTAAACTCATCTCCTGGTGGTGGAACTGCCACGCAACCCACAGCCACACTGACCAGTGGGACTGGCCACACTGGGCTGTGCCATGGGCTCACCTGGTTGGCACCTTCTTGCTGAGAACAGTCTGGGTTTTCGGCAGTATAAGGGTGATTAAACAGTCCTGCTAATGGGGAACTGCTTCTTGAGCCCTCAGCATGAGCAATCTGCTCTGGACCCTCATGGTCCTCCTCCAGGAGCAATTCCCATCTCAGGGACTCTTTTCCAGCTGGAATTTCTTATTTCTAGACAACCAGCAGAGGAAGGTAGGTGTTTCCCTCCTGCAAACAGCCTCCAGCTGACTGCACAACTGGAGAAATGAAGAGGTGCCTTGACCCAGTGCTGACAACCAGCAGCCCTGGCCATCCCATCCTGCCTGCAGGTGGGAGAAACCCAAAGCATCTTCCAGCCTATACCCAGCCCTTCCTCCTTGCCCCAGCAGCCCAGGTTGGGGGCAATGAAACAGTTAAACGAGATGAGACAGACAAACAGATTAGGGGGAGGGAGGATCCCTACCTGAGCCTGGCACCAGATGTACCAGAGCGCGTGCACCAAACATACACAGTATTTAATAATTCCTGCGAATTGCCATGGTAATGAAGCACAGAGTCAGGTTGTCGTGGCAACCGCCTTTTTTTTTTAGGCAGGGAGGCATTACCCAGGTTGTAACCTCAATCCAGACGGAGCACATTTCTGAGAGGCCCCCCCCCCCAAAAAAAAAATAGTAGAAAAAAAAAAGAGAAGTAAAATAGAATCAAATTAGATAAGTAGCAGTTTCCTGTCTCTCGTCTGGCAGTTCTGGGCTTGTTCTGTAGGTAGGTGGAGGGAGCCAGGTTGCTGCAGATGCACAGCTCCCAAAACAGCCTGGGAGCATCTCTACAAACAGAGTGCTGCTGTGTGCTGGGCTGGGATCCTCCCATGGGGGTCTGGGATGTTCTGACACCCCCTGGCTTCTGGGGTCCCCCATAGAGACATGGGAAGTCCATGAGCATCCCTCCAGGTGACAAGCCCCCGTCCCAGCCAAGCCCAGTGAAGGATGCTGTGATCCCATCTGCCTGCAGGCACCTGCATCCTAGCACTGAAGATCTCCAAGATAGGACAGGCAGTCTGGGGTCTGGCAACGGGTAGCAGAGCACTCTCCCAAAGGCATATCAAAGAGGAAAGCACAGGTTCCCTGAGCTCTGGCAAGGTCCCTGTGCTGTGGGCTCCCTGAAGAGGCACCCACCAAGATGGAATGGAAATCTGTGTCCGCATCCCTCCTATCAATGGGCAAAGAAAAACCACTTCCACCTCCTCTCCCCACGCTGCCACTCCATGGAACATATGCCAGGTTTGTCCTGCTCCTTGTATTGAATTTTAACCCAGCGCTGGGTAAACCAGCAGCTTTGGGAGCCTGGTTCTTATGAAGGAGGCTGAGGCAGAGCGAGCTTAGCAGGGAGACGGCCTGAAATACACCGTGCAGTGACTCAGGAACATTGGTCCCTGCATCCCTGCTGCCGCCCAGCGTGGTTCTCTCGCAGCTTCTGTGGGAGAGCCATCAGCCTCCAGACAAAGCCTCCGTGGTTCATTAGCTCTGATGAAGGGACAAGTTGATGCCATGGCAGTCGGTGCCCAAGGGAGAACTGAAACCGGATGATGATAAAATTGCAGAGCCTCGCTGCGGTGAAGGCTTTGAAAGGGGTTTCTCCCTCTCGCTCTTCGCTGAACCAGAGCCCTTCTGGGACTGCACAAGCATTCAGAATCCTCAGTGCAAAACATGGACCTTACAGCTCCCTGCTGCTCACTGGGGCTTGGCTGATGACGCTGTTAACTTGTGAGGGTGGTTCAGATCCGCACCAACAACTCTGACCCACACGGTCCCTGGGCAGTGGCAAAATGACAGTTACAGAGCACAGTGCTCTCAGGGATATTGCTTCGGACAGTGCTGTCTGCGAGGGGTGAGGATCTCATTAGGTTTGATGGGTTTGCAGAGGCCACATGCCAGCGCAGGCATCTCTAAAGCAGTTTTTTGACTCTCTGAGTCCAACTCAGCTTTCTCAATATGAACGAGGGATTGGGAACCCCAGGGTTTGGATGAACACTGAGCCCAGCGAGGCACAAAACAGCCTCAGCATCGCTGACAATTGCCTGTTTTATGGTGTGGGATAAACCTTCGGGTTCCCACCAGTTCCCCCATTAAGATGGCTTTGCCAAGCCATTCCCCAGCAGCGCAGTCAAGTTTGTGCTCCTCTAATGTTACAGCCAGGCATCTTCTTGTACTTGTTTGTTCCATGGGGACACGATGAAGGAAAATTTAGTTCAGAGAAAATCAGAATGTTGCCAACAGTCAGTACAGTTTGGCACATCCCTGAGGATATCGTATCACCATCAAAGTGCTGGAAAGAAGGGGGGGCACCGACAGTGCTCAAAGACAAGAGAGAATCTAAAGTGACTGTCTCTGATCTGAAGAACACTGCTCTGCATGTGGTTCAGGTTGGAAGTGTAGCAGAAGTCCTGCTTCAGAGATGCCTCTACAGCTCTCATCCTTCCCAGAAGCTCAGTAGTGTGGAAGATATTAGTTAATGGTGGGTTAATCAACAACAAAGCAAAAATGTCTTTTTTTTCAGTGACAAAGATTTTAGCACAGCAGGGTGGGCAGACAAGAGGTGAGGCTGCGTGGTCATTTGGCTGCGGGTCCAAGGCAATCTCATCCACCTCCTCAAGACCATGATCCCTGGCCGTGGAAAAGCATTCTCTCTTGGGGTGCAGCTAATAAATCAAGCGAGTTTCCTCTTTTGGAGCAAATGGGACCCATCTGAACACTGCTGCTCAGGTGAACGGGGCCCTCCCGTCCCCAGGAGGAGCTCTGAAGACACCATCACTGCAGGTGGGATTTCCATCCTAGCCAGGAGCTGTGAGAGTGGCTGTGAGGATGGATGCAGGTGTTTGTGCACAGCACCTTCCAGGAACACAAGCTCAGAGCACGCTTCCCTTTCCACGACAGCTGCCTGGCTGTGCTGGGTGCTGGCTCCCTGCCCTGGCACAGCTCAGGTTTTGTGCACATGGGGTTTAATCCAGACCCATCCTTGCTGGCAGGACCCACAAGTGTTCGCATCACAGGTTTCTGTGCAGCTGTGAGCGCTCCTCTCTTGCCTCACTCAGTCCCAAAATGCAGGTTTAATGGGACAAGACAGCTGAAGAAGTGAGCAAAATGTAATTAGGCTTTAATTAGCTAACTCCGTTCTTTCAGATAATTGAAAATTGGACTAATTGGTTGCAATGAATTCCCGGTACAGCTAGCCAGCCAGCTTGGTGTATGCTCTGCCAGCTGCCACACACTCCTGTCCCCAGACAAGCACCAGCCTGGCAGCTGAACATGACTATGAGCACCCACGGCCCTGCTGCATTGGGGGATGCACCAGCACAGGCTGCCCAGGGACTGGAGGAGTCACCATCCCTGGGGCTGTTCAAGGAATGTGGAGATGTGGCACTGAGGGACACGGTCGGTGGGCATGGTGGGGGGGGGTTGGAGTTGGCCTTGATGATCTTAGAGGGCTTTTCCAGCCTTCAAGAAGATGCTTGGTGCAGCCAGCGTCTTCTCAGCATCCAGGGATGGCTGAGAGAGGCTGAACAGCTCGGAACAAAGGCGCTGCTGCTCCCTCCATCGCAGCGTGTGATGGATCATGCCTAGAAAAGTGCTGGACTCATTCTGCAGCTTTGGCTCAAGTTCCCCTTCTCGCCCTCTGCTAGCAGCGTGCTGCGTGCCAGGTGGCTGCATTTCATTACGGAGTTTATAAAGAGCCTTGGGAAATGAGACACGGGGGGGATGAGGAATTACGCACACATTTCACTCAGTGCTGACTGCTCGTCGTCTCGTTGCACAGCAATGTAATAATCACTGGGGCAGGCAGGGGGTGAGGAGGGAGGTACTAATCACGTTTGCACCATTCCTGCAGTTCACAGCTTTTATTTTCCACGCTTCCTTCTTCACGGGCTGAAGCACCAGGGGTATTTCTTTGCTTTGGGGATAGAACCAATTTCTGCCTCACGTGCTTCCCAACTGAATGGGAACACTGACTGTGCGTGGGGTGCTGGCACTCCACAACCATCCCAGCCCCATCTCCATCTCCTTGGCATTAGGTGCACCAGCTGAGAACCTGGGAGGAACCCGTGCTGCTCAGGAATTTGCCATGTGCACAGTTATTGAAGAGGCTCAGCCCTGCTGCCCTCAGGTGTCTTACAGGAGGGCTTTCAGGTGGAGAATTGCTCCATTATCCCCTGCAGAAGTGTACCAGGTGACCCTCTAACAGACAGCAGAGAACAACACCTGGCACCAAAGCACAAAGGGACGCAGCTGGTCACCTGGATGCACCGGGCCATAGCTCCCTCCTCATCTACCAGAGCTGATGGGATGGAGAAATCAAAGAACAGCAATGATGAGCCTCAGCATCGCTGCTTCCCTCTTTGTTAGAGGGTACCCCCCACCCTGAGCCCTCCACTTGTGGCCACTGCTCAGCGAAAGCTGTAAGGCTCATGGCAGCTGCAGCACAGAGCATCCCCATCTCCCATCCCCTTGCTGTCTATTCATGCTTCCCCACTTCAGAACACAGGAGTCATGCTGTGAAGCACAGCAGGGAACCTGGAAAAAACATCCTACATTAACCATAGAAACAGATTTACATGCTGGTCAGTTTGTTCTTTGCTTCACCAAAGCAACACTGTGGGCAAGCATACATCCTCCCTGCTGCAGGGAGGAAGGGGGAAAGGCTGTTGCATTGCAAAAGTGTTCCTCAAGCTCCCCAAAACATGCAGCTAGATGGATGCTGGCAGGATGGCCTCCTGCCCCACTGCCCTTTGTTAAAGCCAGTGATGTTTTCACGTGCACCGGTGTCTCCTGGTTCAGTCCCCTTCAGTCCTCCATTGATGGGTAATTTTGAAGCTTGGGAAATAAGCAGAAAGACAAAACATTAAAATCCTGTGATAAAGCTCGCCTCGCTTTGCCATTGTCCAGCTGCCACATGTCATTTCCATTTCACAGTTGGTTTTTTTTTCCTTCTTTTAGTCTCCATTTACTGCAACGTGACATCAAAAGAGCTTCTTACAAACCAGACGTTGTTACTTTGGCTGCATCAAAATGCCCAACCTCCTCTTCATGTTCTTCACCCATTTTTTCCCCTTTTCCTCCACACGTGCTCCCTTTGCCCAGTTGGGAAGGTCTCCCCGTGAGTCCAGGCTACTCCAAGGAGATGCTTCCACTTCAATATCATCCAAAAGGCAAACGATTCCAAGCCGCCCTGCCATGGTTTGCTTTGTGTGGGTCTCCTGCAAGTTATTTCCTCCTGAAATCTCAAGCTGAATGCAAGAGAATCACCTGTCTTTTTAAAGAAGGAATAATTTCAGCTGGGTCATGAATTGCCAAAGCCCTCCAGCAGAACATCCTCCAGTTTTGTGCTATTAATGCACCTTACGAAACGTGTCAAATCTCAGCCAGCCTTTGCTGGGTCTGCTCTGGGGACTCTGCTTCGTGACTGGGGAAATGCAAAGACAGAGAGGGAGTGAAGAGAACAGCTCCCAAAAGGCAGAGAGCCCTGGTGTGGCTGCTACACCCAAGGCAAATTCAGGGACCTTACAGCACCTGTGCTGGGGTTGCACCTGGATGCTTCGCCTGCAAACAACCATAAACCAGCTGAGATGCTCTGAGGATGCACCATCCCCTGCACGCATCAGGTCCTGTGCTGATCAGTTTCACAGGAGACAACACCGTGGAGCAACCAAGGTGCTGCTGGAGCTCCTGCAGTGCCTGTACCCACTGGTGGCTTGTGGCACAGAGGGTGCGATATCCTACCCCAGTGGTCCTGATGCTGAGCATCATCCTCCTGCTTGCTCCACGGGATGCATCCTTCCACTGGGTGCTGGCTGCTGAAGGACCAAAATAACTCCCTGTTTTCCCCAGCCAGCGCTGAGCTGGGATCTGTTTGGGAAGGCGTCTGCAACACCGCAGCAGATGGCCAAGCAAGCAAACGCTGTTTTTTATGTCACCTCCGTGTTTCCTCCTCTGCTGTCTCCTGTGCTGGAGGCGGTGTTTGGGGCTGGTGGGAGCTGCTGGCATGTGGCTGGCACCAGCACTGAGAACGCAGCTTTGTGACCTCCAGCGAGGCATCCTCCTGCAGGAATCTGTGCCAAAGACAGGGCCTTGGATAGGACTGGAGCTTGGGGTGGGGTGTTTGCTTTCACAGTTCCCACTGCCTTCCTGCTGGCCCAGGCTGTTGGATTTTGCCCTGAAATGCCATGGGAACTGGGCCAGGGTCTCCCTCTGCCAGCTGGTGCCTTCTCCTGGCTCCTCTTTTCACAAGCCTGCCACTAACTGCACGTAGAGGGCTCCAGGCTGGCCAAAGCTTTGAAAAAAGCCAACTCCTGATGCTCCTTGATCTGCCACTGTCTCTGTGCTGCCACTTTGCATCTCCAGGCAGGGGAGCTCTGAGCTCCCCTCTTGGGACACAAATGTAGTCAGTGTCCAAGAAAGAGTGAGATGGGGAGAGATGGAGCCCCCCATTCCCCATGTGCCATGGAAACACAGCACACTCGAGGGAGAGATGGGGAGCACTGAGGTGTTGGTGACAATCTGTGGTCACTGTAGCTTGGAGTGGCCCAACATAGGGACACACGGATATGTCCCCTGTCCTATGTAGTGGCTGCAGCTCCGTGCCACCATCCCTACTCCTGTGGCATGTAGTGGCTGGGACGCCAGCTCCTTTTGCAGCCCGCCTGGTGCAGGAGGAGTGACTGACATCTCCACTTGGCCCAGCGCCCATCTGCCTCCTGCTCCTGCCTTGTTGCACTTGGCACTTCTCCCCCTTCTCCCTCTGTTTTTCTGCTTGGAGATCTCACACTCCTCTGCCTTGGCAGCAAAGAGACAGACAAGAAGGGGTGGATGGATGCACAGACTCAGAACAGCTCAGCCATGGGCTGGAAGAAGAGTGTCCCTAAACTCAAGGGCCTGGGAGAGGGAGCTCCCCCCTGAGCACCATCTCATGATGGTTCAGGAAAATAAAGCAAAAAGAGATGGTGGTGGGCAGACGTGGGATGGGGCAGCACGCGGGTGTGATGCCAGGTAAATTCTGTAGTAAATTCTGGAGAAGCAGAAGGTAGGGAGAGGCAGAGAGGAGCAGGAGGGGTCTGCACCCACACAGCCAGAGCACCGCCATGGAAATAACTTGCTATTTGTGGTGCCAGCATCCTTCCTGCTCCCACACCGAGCCAGGCTGGGTACTCCCAGCTGCATCTGTGCCACCAAGGTGAGTCACATCAAAGGCCCCACTGCCCCATTGGTCATGTACTTCAGGAAGCAGCACTGCAGCTGCTAAGCTTCGTTCCCCTTGAGGTGATACTTGGTGAATCCTCATTCCCTGCTTTGCCCCACAGCCGGGACAGACAGACAGACCGACCACCTCCACGCACGCCTGCCTGCCTCTGCTCAGAGCTTTTTCAGGACAAGGTTTCCATGAATAGCTCCCCTCATCTGCCAAAACCCAGCTAAAATCTGAGCACTCCCCCCAACCCTCTGTTTTTTATTTTTTTTATTTTTAAATCAAAAATGTCTTGCATTAAGATAAACTAGGTTGTGCATTGAACACTGGCCCACGCGTTCTGGGAAACAAAGAGCATGAAGGAACACAGCGATTCAAACTTGTTAGCTGGTACATATTGGGGCATGGCAGCTTGTAAAGGGATTTTCTCAGGACAATTCTTTTGGATTTTCTGAGTCTGCAACACAGGATTGTGTGAAAAAGCACTACAGCCTGCAAGTGTGCAAGTCCCAGCCCCAGAGATGTGACAAGGACCGGGAACCATAAAGGTTCCTTCCAACCCAAACCATTCTATGATTCTATGATACTTCCACATACAATGGAGAAGTCTGGTTGAGGACTGGGAGATCAGAGCAGCACCAAAGATCCCAGCAGCCAGCTTCAGTGCTGCTCAGGCAGCTTCTTCACCCTTCCTGTAGTAGCTTTGTGCGTGAATGCAAGAGTCTGCAAATGAAAGGAGTAATAAGAGAGCGTGCAAGTGAGGGAACAAATCAGACCCAGGCACTGGTGTGCATCCTGCATCCCAACCCTTGGCAGCTAAGCCCAGAAGGGACAGCCAGCACATCCCAGTGGGATTCATTTCCCATCACCTCCACCTGCTCTATTCTAGGAGTGCCTGTCTAAATTCATTCCCCGAGGCGTCACACTGCTCAGCTCCCGGCCCTTCCCACACAGAGCTCAGCAAGCAGCTTGCTTCCTCACCGTGGATAAGCGCTGCTCCCTGCCTGCCCACCTGCACCTGGGGGCCCATAGGCAGTCCTGCCCCCAAGGATTGGCAGAGATTATCTCTGTCCCCCAGGCAGGATGAGGAAGGGAGGATTCCTGTACAGCACTGTGTTTGATTGGCAAACCATTGACAGCATCTGGGAGCAGGGCAACATGAACATCATTAATGTCACGTTGGCCTTCTGCAGTGTCCTGCTTCCCACTAAGGGCAGGAAAAATGCCACACCGGAGACATCACCCTTTGGGTTCTGCTTCCAGACAGGGTGAGTAGGGGTGGATGATCCCAGGTGGGAACAACGATGGGTTCAGAGCCCACAGCTAAACTGGTGATATGGTCTCTGGCAGATCCCAGAACCCCCTCTGGGAATCACCCTGGTGCAAAGCCACAGCCAACGCTGCTTGTGAGGAGCACAGGTTGTCTGTGGCTCCTTGGAGCAGAGTCCCAGCTCCTCTCTGGCTCCTTGATGCTAAGAGATCCAGCAGTGCCCTGATGTCCTTACTCCTTTGGGTTCTGACCCAATCCCTTCTGCAGTGGAAAAACTGTTTCCTGAAAGCTCCCTGCCAGCAGAACATGACAGCACAAGGAAAGGTGGGAGAGTGGGAAAACCTCTGCTCTCCTGTGACATCTCAAAGGTTACAGAGCCACAAGCAAGTTCAGAATGCCACCCACTTTCAGGACTCAGGCCAGTGCTCCATGACAAGGGAGATGTGGTGTTCCAGAACCGAGGTTTTCAGGAAATGAATCAAGGGCCCCTTCTGGGGGACTGATAATATGAGATGGGAAGACCCAGAGAAAAGGAAAGAGAGAAGTGGCCACTTGTGGGGCACACACATGGATAACCCAGCAAGCCCAGACGCTGTGCGATGTGAGCATCACCAGGACGGATTCACGTGGTGAGATTTGGAATATTCTGTCCTGTTTCAAAAAATAGCACACAAACTCCAACAAGCTCCATGCTCAAGCCCCAGGTGGAATCATCCAACTCACTGCCTCCTCCCAGGGCTTCATCTGTGAAATGTTGAGTGTTTCATCTGCTCATAGTGACCAGCTCAATTTCAGCCTGGCAGGAGGGCACACGATGGCCTCCATCCCCATAAATCTCCTTTGATGCCTTTCATTCCCTGTTATTTTGACACTGGACACTGCCTTTCACAAGCAGATATCTTGGAACAACCCTTTCTTCTGATAGTCACCTCTTTCCCAGTTCATTTCCAGACTTGTGCAGTCTCAGTGAGTAATTCTGTGGATTTTCCTTCCAGGAATGTCCATTTTCCTTTTGGATTCATGTAAACTCCTGCCGCCCTCACCTCCTGCAACAAAACCTTCCACAAGTCAACTCCTCTTGTATACAAGATGTCCCCAAGCACACATCCCTCCTCTTGCCTCCCAGCTTTGGCTCCGATGGCTGTGCCACCACTGCTATGTTAGCAGATCACACCACGCTCTGGTGGATGATCTGGCCCAGGGTTTTTGGCAGGTGCTCCTGAAGGCAGCTGTAATCACTTATTTAAATCTCATTTATTTTTATTTTAGAAAGCTCCCCAACAGCACAAAATATTTCTTTCCCGCATCTCATTGGAATGGTTTGCATATTGCCATGGCAACCATGCCAGAGATTTTTGTGGTCCCAGACCCATTTTATTGGTTATTAGGTATCTGTGCAATAAATATATATATATAGCTCTGCTCTCCCATCTGTCTGCTCCATCTGCTTATTTCCAAGTGAAATACAACCAGTTGGCTCAGCCTCAGCGTTCTCCCCTTCCTCATGGGAGTGGGTGAGGGAAACAGAGACACATCTGCCGGCGGTCGTGTAAGTGGTGATGGGATGGAGGAGGAAAGAAGGACCTCACAGTGGGCATACACCTCACCATCGCACACCTGCAAGGCCATACCAATCCTTTCTCACAGTCCAAGCCCCTGCTCATGGTAACCGGACTGCCCATTGCTTGTGATGTCCCAGGTGTGAAGGTGAGGAGGAGCCCAATGGAGCGTGGCCAACATGAGGTTGGTTTGCTGCTGGTGCAGCTGCAGCCCAACCCCAGCCGGCTGCTTGCCTGCTGTGGGGTCACTGGGGAGATGAAGGCAAACATGACAGCGTTGGTCAGCGCAGAATGCTCATCCCAGCATCAGGACACACAGCCAAGCTGCATCCATCGAGGTCTTCTTGCCTTCATTAAATGGAGGGAGAGAAAACTTACTTCATCCCA